>NW_026855009.1:0-221581 GCF_026571515.1 Ruditapes philippinarum
AAAGGCTTTACAAATTTCATTGATGCAAAACATTTGATCAATTTTTCACGGTTTATTCTCTCTCTTTTTCTCTTTCATTGTAAGTAAATAAGTATTTTCATAACCAGTTTATGCTTTTGAGTTTCACCACAAAAATCTTTTAGATGAGCAAACTTTCATCGCTAGCTTTTTGTTAAAAATATCTCATGCTGGAAAAATAACAATTATCACTTTAACATGTTTAATGTCACGTTATATGCAAAATATCAACACAATGTGTTTTCTCTTCAATATCATCGTTTTCGCTCCGTTACTCTTCGCTACTTAACTACCGAAGCGACAATAGGGATATTATTTCAATGAGATTGATCTTCTATTCAGAATGTCAAATTGTATTTGCGTCGAAAATAGCCCGTTCAAAGCGTAGAAAGGTATTCTCGATGGGCGGGGACTTTTTTCAAAAGCGACGGGTAGTTTCTCACATTGAAAAAAACCTTTTTTTTTGGGGGGATTCGAACCCACATTGGGGTGAGAGGCAAGTAATTACATTTACTTTATTTTTACCTATAAAAAATTTTCCCCTTTTATTATTCAATGGGCGACGTGTACGGAAAGTGGGGCATTTACGGATTGTGACATAAAACCCGGTTAAATGTGCCCTTGTTTATTCATTCCTTTTTTTTACATACAAATAAAATTATTTTTGTTTTATAAAAGTTTTTCTGCTTTTTTTGCTGGCTGGCTGCTGGCTGCTTTTCTGCTTCTATTTTTATCAAAAATTTTTTCCTTTGCCAAAATGTGGAAGAACCCCCACCTGTTTAATTATTTGTGTCAGCCCGGTAACTCTGGTGGAGGAGAAAACCTATATATTTTGCCCCTTACGGTTATAAACGTTGGGACCCGCAACTAAAAAAATGTATAAGAGGAACATGGTCAGATGAAACTATCATGTGTACAAGAAAGGGTCAGTATTTGGAGGATGAAATCTGCTTTAAAATGTTTCGTCTCCTATAAAATATACAAAGAATCATTCAGAGTTTTATAACCTTTAAATTATTGTTTTAGAGTATGTTAAATACTTATTTCCCGAAAGAAGAAGCACTGAATGTGAAATATTTTGTCAAAAAAGTAGCACAATGTAAGCAAAGAAATATTTTGACTTCAATACAAAATACTGAATCAATGAAACTGTACTAATTGCCAAAAAGCAACAGAATCAAACGATGATTTTTGTAATTGACAAATAAATGACATTTTTGAAACTATGACAAGACACACTGGCAATCTTTTTGAGACTTAAGTAAAAACAATGGATGCATTTCTTAGAAATATGGATTTTGAAGCTATTAAGCTAACAATATGTTATTTACCGTTTTCGATTAAGATGGTTAAGTGTTGCAGTGACTCCCTCTTGTATTTGGTCAGTAACTTACACTTACCGAGATGAAACTTTTATAAAGGTGTTATATCGTTTATAAGACGAATTTTTGATATTTGCTCTTACAATTTCTTACAATTTGAACGGTATTATCCTAATTACAGGTTGTGGTACCCTTCCAGGCATATCTAATGGATATATCAATTTCATCCCAGATACGTTCCACGGAGCAACAGCTGTGTACGGTTGTAAGGCAGATGAATACGAATTAACCTCCGGGGACTCTGTTAGACTTTGTGACGATGGTTTGTGGACCGGTACAGCCCCTGCCTGTATCCCAATCCGTAAATTGATTTTTTTTACTTTAATCTATAGTTCCTATTATTATGCTTTAATCTGAAATTTAAGAGAACGGAAGAAACCGTCGACTGTCAAGTAATATGCCTCAAATTTTATTGACAAGAGATAGTGTTTCCAATTACATTGAATGATGGCGTCAACTTTATTTATCTATTTATTTATTAATTTATTTATTTTGAAGGAGAAAAAACAAAATATGGCGGTTTTTTGTGCTTTATAAGGTTCTTAACATGGCGCTTTCCAGATGTTGAAGAATGAAGTATTTATAAAATGATACTTATAATCACTGCTGAAGACAAAAAAATGAGTAAATTTGAACATTTTCAAATACAGAGAGACGGAAAAGTAGGACAAAACTTAACTGTGAAAATAATGATTCTAAAACACACACACACACAAATTAAAAAAAATTACGGAAGAACATAAGTGCCAGGTGTGCAACTTTTATCAACTTTATTATTTCGAGTTACTTTTCTCGAAATTTCGACTTATTTTCCATTATAATTAAGGTACTGTAGACATATATTTTCTTACAATGGTAACAAGTACTTTAACAAATGATTAATCTGTTCCTATATTAAACGAGTTTATATAATATGGGCAAAGGTTCAGATGTATGAAAATTATGTCCCACACGCACCCAAATGGAGAAGACACATTGATTTAGCCCTGTACATCCTCCGTCCGTCAGCAATAACTGGAAAAACGAATGGCCTAGAACCTTCAAAACTCATAGGGTGACAGAGCTTATGGAGTAGATGGCCACTATTATTTAAGGGGTCACTCCATCAAAGGTCAATGTCACTGGGGCATGAAGATGGATGATGCATTTTTTATGCAGAATTTCAATTTTGCTCAAACTGAGATTGAAATAGCTTTTACACAAACGGTCCCGGTTCTCCATCTCCATCGTACAAATCTACTTTATCTAATATTATCTATAAACTATTGGTAACTCATAACTTTTTGGCAATTCTAGTCATGTAACTAAGTCGAAATTTCAGTAATGAAGTTACAGTAATAAGTCGAAATTTCAAGTTATGAAAGTCGAAATTTCGAGTTAGTAAAAAAACACACACCTGACACTAATGCTCGTCCATACACTTTAGACTGGTGACTATTGAATGACTAGTGACAACTGATTTTCTTTCACAATTTGTCTATCTGTTTTTCTTTCTTTGTAAGACGACGAAAATATATTTAAGATAATCATTAAGATCTAATTACAACTGTAATTTGATTTTTATTTGATTTTTAACTAATAGTTTTGATCTAAACATTGGTGATTTGAAAACAGAATATCTAAAAGATAGATAGAAATATATACATAAGCCTTTAAATTAAAGCTCTAAGCACCTGTAGAAACTTAGCATATGTTTTCCAAAACCGTCTAACTGCGATATGATTTAAACGGCTGGAACGCGAGCGAAAACATGCCCCGCGACCCTGCCATGTGAAATGTCGAGAATTAAGAAGTTAAAATGGCGGGGGCGCGGAGCAAAAACACGTTAACTAGCGGGGCGCGGGGCGAAAAGTCGAGCTTTTTACGATTGATTTGGCGGGGGCGCGAACAACAGCACGCTATTTAGGGCTCTGTAACTATAAATATTTCGCTCCGCGGCCCCGCCGTATTGCATTAAATCTCGACTTTTAGCCTCGCGCCCTGCTAATTATCGAGTTTTTGCTTACCAACACGCCAATCCACATTAGTGAAAGGAAGTGTACAGTACCAATCGTGTAAAATTTTGTTATACATTTGTAATTAAATTTTATTTTCTAATATCTGTAATGAAATATCAAATCCCGTTTTACGTATTTAACGCTTTAAGCCATGGTACAATTATTGTTTTCCAAGATGACATAACCTAAAATTTCATACAATTTTAAAAATAATAACCTATATTTATGTTTTAAACTGCTGGGAAATTGAAATAACATGTGAAATGAGTGTGTTTTTTCTTTCAAGTTCAAATGAGCCGCGTCACGATAAAACCAACATAATGGGTTTGCGACCAGCATGGATCCAGACCAGCCTGTGCATCCGCGCAGTCTGATCAGGATCCATGCTGTTCGCTTACTAACCCTATTACAAATAGAGAAACTGACAGCCAACAGCATGGGGTCCTGAATTTAGACTTGCCGGATTGGGGCCCGTTTTTGGGCTTTTTTCCCTGCTGGTTGCAAACCCCACTATGTTGGGTTTTTTCGTATGCGGCTCAAAAAAATTTTTTTTCCAGGGAAATTTTTCGGATTCCCATAAAAATTTAAAAGGGGGGCCACACGAGTACCCAAAGGGGCCCCAATACACTACAGAGTCTGGCCATATTTGTCAAGCATGGAACACGAACTATTATTACTATTACTATTACTATTACTATTACACTTCCTATGTCGATGTTCATAATTATTGCCGCGCTCCAAATCAAGAAGATACCAGGCCGTGGTGCTATATTAATGATCAAGATTTGTTGTGGGACTACTGTTTAGTTCCTGAATGTTTGTAATTAACTACATACTTCGTTTTCCTGTAGAGTTTCATTGACACTTTATTGAGATGTATGATCAACACTACACAAACACTAGCTGAATATATATGATGGACGATTAAAAATATTTGATCCAAAGGCATCCTAGAAAACTCTGAACATTAAATTTGAAAGGTCCATTGATAGTTTGCATAGTTGTTGATGATGAGTAATTTTGATGGATCTGATTATTGAAATTGTCCATAAAAACTCCTGCTGCATCAATGATAATAATACTCAACACTCGTGTGGACATTACTTATATTTGTTGTGTTATTATCCATACAGAACTCAAGCTTCATCAGTTATGATAATGAGATGTTTGCCTTCTTAACACACGTGTGGACATAACTTATATTTGTCGTGTTATCATCAATACAAAACACATGCTTCATCAATTAAGATAATTTGGGTTTGTCTACTCAACACTCCTGAGGACATTATTCACACTCAACTCATGCTTCATCAATAAAAATAAGCTGTGTTTGTCTACTCAACACTACTGTGGACATTACTTATATTTGTTGTGTTATTATCCAAACACAACTCATACTTCATCAATTGTAATAATGAAGTGTTTGTCAACTCAATACACGTACGGACATTGTTTATGTTTAAATTTTGTTGTGTTATTATCCAAACTCAACTTAGGCTTCATCAATTATATAATGAGGTTTTTTAACTGAACAGACGTGTGGACATTGCTCATATTTGTCGTGTTAATGTACAGAACTCCTGCTTCAACAATTATAATAATGAGTTTTTTGTCTTCTTAACACATGTGTGGACATTGCTTATATTTGTTGTGTTATTTAAAACATACAAAACTCATGCTTTATCAAAAATAATAATGACGTGATTGTCAAATCAATTTACCTGTAGACATTAGTTATATTTGTTGTGTTATTACATATACAAAACTCATGTTTGATCAGTTATTGTAATGAAGTGTTTGTCTACTCAACACTCGTGTGATCATTACTGATATTTGACGTGATATTACAAACAGAACTCATGCTTCATCATTTGTTATAATGAGGTGTTTGAGAAATCAATTTACGTGTAGACATTGCTTATATTTATCGTGGTATTATCCATACATAACTCATGCTTCATCGAGGTGTTTGTCAACCCAACATGAAATTTATTTGTTTGTACGAACTGGATGATAAAGAAAATTTAATAAAAAACAAAACAAATGGTAATGGTCACGTGTTTGTCCACAAAACACTCGTTTCACACAAATGGAAATGGTCGTGTGCTTTTTACTAAACACTGTTACAGAAATTTTAAATAATCTCGTGTTATCCACAAAACACACGTATTACACAAATGAAAATGGTCATGTGCTTGTCCACAAAACACCCGTGTTATACAAACAGTTTCGGTCATGTGTTTGTCCACAAAACACTCGTGTTACACAAACGGTAATTGTCATGTGCTTGTCATCAAAGCACTCAACAAGTGCGATTGTCACTATGATAATGGTTATGAGTCAGACTACACATCACTTCTGCTACATGAAAGATAATGCCCTCATTTTCATACACTCGACCGGTAATTGTTATGAATTATATAATATCATTGTATGGATGTTATATATTGGACATATGTTTATTCACAGCACTTTATGCTTTATGAATGATATATGTCATATGTTTCATGTATTCTTTTTCTTATTATTATAATCATTATTATTCTTGTTGTTGTTGTTCTTCTTCTTCTTATTATTATTTTTATCATTATGATTTTTATGATTATCATCATTATCATGATCATTATTATAATTATTATTATTATTATTGTTATTTTTATTATTATTATTATTATTATTATTATTATTATTATTATTATTATTATGGTCTAACTTTTTCATCTTATTTTGCAAAATGTATTATTATTATTATTATTATTATTATTATGGTCTAACTTTTTCATCTTATTTTGCAAAATGTGTACACGTATTTTAAAGTAGATGTGGCTTTGTAAAAATAAAAATAAATAGACAAAAAAAAACAACAATTATTTCTTTTTTTTTATTAATAAAATTTTTGATTCATGATTTCAATGATTTTTATCCTTGTTTTAGCATGATTGTGACGATTATGTACACATATTCAAAGACAAAAAGAAGAACTTTACATCACATATCAATTTTCAAACGTGCAATTTACTTTGAATTTCGACAACGTTTTTAAAGGCCTATTATGCCTCAGAAAATCATTTTTTTATTAAATTCTTTACAAATGTTTGACATTTGTTCAATAATGCTTTAATAATGGATTTAGAGCATTTATGACGTAGGGCGACTGAACGTGCATTAATGTGGCGCAAAATGTAAACAAAGAAGTACATTGTATTTTGACTTCCATACAAAATACTCATTCCACTATAATGATAATTATTATCATTTGCCAAGAGAACAAAAGCAGCAAAAAAGTTTATGTATTTAGCTAACCAGTATTTTTTCCGGAAATTGTAAATAATTTTGTTTTAAGAAATAAAATTGATAGCATTTCTGAGGCATAATATGCCTTTAATAGCCACCGACATAGTGTAAAAGACAGTTTCCCCGACGCTGTGTAAAGTCTCTCTCTCTCTCTGATTTTCTAAAATCTTTCCCAATTGATTTTGTCGATTAATTCGATTAGTTTGCTGAATATTTTGCATCGACTGAAACTATTGGGAAATATGTTTAGAAAATCGAAGTGACTTTAGATGCAACAGGTTACGTCAAAGAAAAGACCTTTTCAGTCCTAGATTTGAAAAGATCCATTCAAGGATCATTTACTTGCCAAGACCAATGCACTTACAAAGTGTGAGGGCTTATAGCCTATGGATTGTCAAATTATTGATCGGAAACCGTTTTTACCTGCAAGGTCAATATGACCTTGATCTTTGATCCCTTGACCCCAACATCAATAGGGGTCATCTACTTGTTATGACCAATGCACCAACGAAGTTTGAGAGCTAATAGCCAATGGGTCGGAAACCATTTTTACCTACAAGGTCACTGTGACCTTGACCTTTGACCCCTTGACTTCAAAATCAATAGGGGTCATCTACTTGCCAAGACAAATGCACCAACAAAGTCTGAGGGCCAAAGGCCTATGGTTTGTCAAGCAGTTTATCGGAAATCGTTTCTACCTACAAAGTCAATATGACCTTGACATTTGACCCCAAAATCAATAGGGGTCATCTACTCGTCAAGACAAATGCACCAACGAAGTTTGAGAGCCAACAGCCTATGCGTTGCAAGTTATTGATAGGAAAGCGTTTTTACCTACAAGGTCAATGTGACTTTGACCTCTGACCCATTGACACTTTAGTCAAAAGGGGTCATCTACTTGCCAAGACAAATACACCTACGAAGTTTGAGGGTCAAAGGCCCATAGATTGTCAAGTTACTGATCGGATAACCGTTTTTTTTACCTACTAAGTCAATATGCAATATGACGTTGACCTTTGACCCCTTTACCCCAAAATCAAAAGAGGCCATTTACTTGCCAATACACAATGCCAAGAGCCCATGGGTTGTCAAGTTATTTATTGGAAACAATTTTACCTACATGATCAATGTGAACTTGACCTTTGACCCTTGACTCAAAAATAATAGGGGTCATATACTTGTCATGAATAATCCTCATACCAAGTTTGAAGTTCCTAGGCCTAAACCATTTGGTCTACGGACCGTCGGACGGACCGACTGACAGACAAATGCAAAGCAATATACCCCCACACACTTTTTTGAAGAGGGCATAAACATATTTAAAAAAACAACCGGCACAGTGGTTGAGTGGTTTCATTTTATCACTAAAATCGAGGAGAAGCGATTTCAATCAATTATAAATCATGACAGGACCTAGATTTCATCGGACGGACGGACGAACTGACGAACAAAGGCTAAAATTTGAGTCTCCTTCGGTGAAACCGGTAAAGGACTCATTAACCAAATTTGCCTCTATCCCGCTTTTATGATATCTTCGTTTCCAACAAGTTCACAATTTGCTGTTACAGTGTATTTTTTAAAATACCAGAAAAAGGGACACAGGGCACTTACAGAATTATTAACACGATAACGATCCCTATTACATCCTTGGTGTTGAAAGTCACAAAAGTAACCCTTACCGTAAACTACCAGTTGCCTGTAGATGCTTTTGATGATTTAATTAAATATTCTTGGACTAACTTTAAACATAATGTACACAGAAAAACAAGCAAATACACAATAAATAGACAGACAAACCAACAATAATCGAAATTAGTTATTGTGAACAGAAAATATAAAGAATATAAAGACATTAAGAGAAACAACAGCACAATTCTTTATTATAATAACAAACTATTTTCAAAATATCTCATTTGTATGTATCAACATATTGTCTAACACAAATATAAGTGTCAAATATTAGAAAAAAAGACCAACAAGGAACGGCGGCATTCAATGACGTACCGCCCCACCCCCAACAAAAGATGGGGGGCGTGAAGCTTGCTTAAATGTTATCTAGAAAGAGAGCAAGTGCTCTACTACAAACTTCGATACGGGTCCAAATAGCATGTTTAAGAATACAGTTTTGCAAAAGGCTTTTGAGAATTACACAGAGAGTTGAATGCACGAGCATTTGCTTATATTTTATCATATTAGCAAAAACGGTTTCGAATTAAAGACACAGAACAAGTACTTTGCAATTACAATAATTTAACAGAATAAACTAATATACTATGCTCATCTTTGGTAAAATATCTTAATCGAAGAACTTTATTAAAACCTATGAAATTCTTACTGAATATGTCTAACTTGAATAAAAAATGAATAAACTATGCATTGGAAGTCACGTTCTCTGTTATCAAGTCAAGTTGTTTTTTTTCTTAAAAAACTGCCAGTTTTTTAACGACACTACATATTCATATTGTGACGGCCTATAATGTGTAGAGTGTTTAATATAACGTATCTACTGTGCATGAAGTCAAAGCATGTTTATTTTATATTCACAAACAGACTGTGTAGCAATTATTAATACTTCTGATATCACATTTGAGCTACGTATATCTTTAACCACCTTTTTCACTTTTAATTTACAGGTACAGTGTCAATGCTTAATTTTCAGTTATCGAACCTCCTACTTAACATTATGCACACGTACATGTATACAAATCTAAAAAACTTTCCTAGTTCGTGAAATTTAAAACATAACAAAAAAATGGTTGTTTCCTACAATAAGCAGTAACATTATAAAAAAGAAAGCTTTAAAGTTTTTGACACTTTTAAAATACCGTTCTCCTTTTAATCTTCATGATCAATCTGCAACTGTTGAAAAACTGTCCAATGATTTGGAATCATAACTTGCCACACTGAGGGCGTGGCTCATCACACTTTGAGGACGCCCTTCGACCGGTGACACCCTGCCAACGCTTTCAAGTTTAGATTCCTTTATCACTTTTTTAATTTGCGGAGACGCTGATTCAAGTCTCCCTATTCTTTGCTTATGGTTAGGAATTGGTGATAATTTATTTAGCGGTAATTTTGGAACTTTCATCTCTGGCGGTGAAACTTCTGGTTTTAAGTGTCCGTTTGTGTTCTTTGAAAAGATCGTGGGCGTGGATTTTCCTTGTTGTACCTCGGCTATTGATATAGCATTTACAGCAGGGTAGTTCTTATTTGTTAGCGTGGTGGCGCTTCTTCTAAAACTAATTATACTACTTCCGCTTCGATGTGTTTCTACCGGAAGTGGAGATTCTGGAAGAGCACCGTTTCCGGTAAATCCTTCTGGGGCGGGGCTTGTAGAGAATGGACCGCTTATGTCAAAGGCAGAATGTTGGTGATTTACTGGAGCAGCGGATTTTCTCATTTTCACAGGTTTCAAATCAAATACATCTTCAGCCGTTTTATCTGGAGGATATACAATAAAACAAATGTAAGGTACCATATATCTTGACTCAGTATCCTAAGTAGAATGTTGAAAATATTTTCTTTTTGTTTCGCTTCGTACTTTTGAAAACGAAACTAAATATTTCTTTACAATAACATAAATATATATATAAGTTACATCCTTAACCTGCTTTGAATTTGGAACAGTCTTTAGAAAATTCTGGAAACAAAGTGATCCCTCTGAAGCATTAATCACAACAAAATAACATAAGAATTGCAGACTCGGTTTGATTGAGTCTGTACATGAGGGATAATGAATAAGTGCAACATCCCTCACGCCCCCTAGCACCGGCTTGAGCGGTACTCAATTCTCAACACTTTATAGTGCTGGCATCAATGATCCCGAAGGACCAGAAAATATAACAACACTGAAGTGAAGTACGGGGCACATTTTTTACGGCTGCCACACGGCACTTGACACCTGCTGTTGTGAAGTACAAAATTCTTGAAACAAAAAGATCCATCGGAAGCATTAATCACAACAAAATAACATAACAATTGCAGACTCGGTTTGGTTGAGTCTGTACATGAGGGATAATGAATAAGTGCAACATCCCTCACGCCCCCTAGCACCGGCTTGAGCGGTACTCAATTCTCAACACTTTATAGTGCTGGCATCAATGATCCCGAAGGACCAGAAAATATAACAACACTGAAGTCAGAAGTTCAAAAGATTGCAATAACAAATTACAAAATTCAGCTTCCAACAGAATTAAGCCCGATTACAAAACCCGATACAAAGAGTAAACAAATACGGTTCCAGCACGGCAAGTGAAGAATTTTATGCTTGATATAAGTTTTACTTTACTTGTTGCTAAAGGAAAGAAAATTGAAATATTTACCGAAAAATGAAACATTGGTAGTGGCGTATCTACCGTTTCTCTTCTGCTTCAGATACAGATAAACAAATACAGTGAGAAATATTGCCAACGTTGCTATGATGACCAGAGACGCTACGCTGACCCCAATCAAAACATCCAACAAAGAACCCTGATCGTCCACTTTATCTGATGTACAAAAATGAATTAAAATAAATTAAAAACAAAAAATTAAAAGAAAAGCAAAGAGTTCACATGGATTTCGCATTGTGAATACATTAATACAGAGTACAGTGTAACCGCTGCAAAGCGACCCTCATCGCAACATCTGTAGTTATTAATTCTTCC
This sequence comes from Ruditapes philippinarum, assembly GCF_026571515.1. NCBI lineage: Eukaryota > Metazoa > Mollusca > Bivalvia > Venerida > Veneridae > Ruditapes > Ruditapes philippinarum. The sequence goes on from NW_026855009.1 coordinate 11,338, forward strand.
CAAAGGAAAACTACACAATAAATCAACCCTCTTTTACTATAGCAACATCATTCGGGGACAACAAAATATCTATCAAATTTAATAATAGGTTTCTAAGTTTATCGTTCTTCGATCTTCACTTCTTATTTGTAAGATTTAATGAGTTTGCCTTTGCCATAGCAAAATCATTATTTACCTTAGTTCTAGCGCGGTGGTCGGTTTAACCGGGTTTCCTGGACTTACTTATTACTAACCAGTATTTTTTACCACTTTCTTTGTAAGTGACCGACTACTTACCCAACTTAATTTCTGAATAAGCGGTGAAAGACACATGACCTTTTAGGCATCCGATGGTCTGAGATAAGCTGGTGGACTCGAGTTATATACAACCGTCATATATATCAATTATAAAACTAACATATATTTCCATTATTACTTTACTGGTTCGTGTTATAATAAAAGTATAAATTCACATACAATTAATATATTTACAAACACATCTATTACGATAATTAAGCTAACGTAGTTACCGCAAGTACTTCGCTGATTATATCTCCACTCTCCGTCACTGCCACAATAAATTTCAGTTGTCCCCGAAGCTTCGTATCCGTCGTTGCATTGTAATTGTCCTGTCGTTGTAGTCCCATCTGTCGAAAACTGGTATACACCATTCTCAGGAGTGACTAGGTCTTTGCATGTTACTGAAAATAAACAAATAATGGGATTACAATGCAATATGTTGAAATATCTTTAAAATAGTTCCTGTACAAGAAACAAGATCTGTATAACAAATAAGACCGTATGCTCCACCTTTCTTAGTGTTCGATAATTAAATAAAGCAAAATAGTAAAGAGAGCTTAATTCTGCAAAAGCGTTTAATACACATACATGCCCTTGATATTCAACAGAAATTTTAAATTTGAAGTGAATACTTGAAATATTTTTGAAGAAATAAAGTCTTTTAAGGAATATTTACAAAAAAGTTCAACAAGTCAAAGATAGGTGCATAACTGAGGGAAAATATAACATAAGGTAACCTGCCCTTTATTGTAAAATTAAACAAGTATACCAAGTTTAAAGTAATCAACATTGACATTTTTTGAAAAGTTAAAGTTAGCAAAAAAAAAGAAAGAAAAGAAATAGGTCAAAAGAGACATAACTTTACAAAAAAAAACTTTACAGGATTATCCGTCCTTTTAAAATGGTGTCATACAATGCAATTTGATTGCTAAAAGTAAAAATTTTTGATATTTTCTGAGAAAATGGATGGACTCAAAGAACGTCCACTAAGGTCCAAATGATATAAACATAAAATTAGAAAATAATTCATAGACATGTCGGCGCACTTAAATCAAAACAGTATAACATAATACTTAAGAAATATACCCAAAAGTACATGTTTATTGAACAGTATATTTTGTGCGATTTTCTGCCCGATTTAGTGAACAAATTAGTTATTGGTAGATACTTTCATTAAATTGTATAAAGATGTCGATAACAAATTTCAGTCACGTCATGTCACATCAAATTAGTGGAGTGTCTTTAATAAAGATGTTAACCAGAAACATGTCATTTCACACTTTATAAAGTAAAACCAATGAAAATTCAACGTTTGAACCACGTACGTGATGTCCCAATAGAATTCATTATTCAATTTGGATCAAATCTTATCAATTAAGCCTTGTTTCCCTTTCCAAAGTCTAGGAAAACTCGATTTAATGCATTTCTGCATCAAATGCATATCCATACCCAACTTAGCCTTGTTATCATGTTCAGGGTCCAAAATATCTATATAAAATGCGTATTCTTCATCTAGCCTCGTTTTCACTATAAAATACTTATAATAATAATAATTGCATTTGAAGCAACACAGTTATGTCAAACTGTCACAAGAATGGTGGTTTTAAAAGATAGGTCATTATACATTGTTAAGAATACTTATTTTATTGATCTTGTACACAGCTGCAAAAAGTACATCAGCCTCGGTTTGCGCCTCGTCCAATATAGGTTTGTACTCGTCCAATAGAAATCAGTATTGTATAGTAACCTGGTAATGTCAAGTTAGAAAAGGATACTTTTTATAATTTCTGGAAAACGAAATTGTTAACCAACGCCGGCGTTAACTCTAACCCGATACCGACGCCGAGAAGGGAGACACGAAATAGCTTCCCTTTTGTTTCTGTCTATTTGTTGTTTTGTTGTGTTTTTTCTTTCTCATTTTTCATGTTTTGTTTAAACGTTTTAATACGTCTATACTATCGAAAATGATATAATAATGAATGCGTGTACAATCTTTTTTTTCAAGTTTATTATATTTCCCCGATGTTATATCCCGGAAAACACCATAAAATACATACCGCAAGATGGCGTTGTACCATTCCAGCTTCCATCTACCTGACACGTCACGCTTGTGCTACCATTTAGTGACGAACCTTCCTCGCATTTAAAACCTGCTGTTGTGGCGGTACCATTAGATGTAAAGTCAATTCCTCCACCACTTGGGGCAGCTAAATCGTTGCATTTAACTGTTACAAAGACAAACGAATACTTGATATTGGAATACGTCGAATTTATCATTTCTCATAATACACTTTTAATTTGATACGCAAACAAATTTATAATAGCATGATTATATAAAGATATATAGCTGCTTAAAATAACATTAATAACAATTCAATTAAACTTTTGAATAAGCAAACTGAAACTGAACCTTTTTAAGCGAAAACAAATTTGGGTAAAGTTGGATAAAATATGAGTTTTTCTCCACTAGACGAAATGTTAAATAAATACTGTCTGATATGCAAGCACTGTAACAGTTACCAAAAGTACTATTATAAATACTACAGTTATGACGATAAAAGATTTTCATGAAAGATGGTGCGCCCCGTTTTTCGTTCTTTACAGAAAAAATATTTTCAGATTTTTAACACCGTCTTTGTTATGTAGATATAGGTTATTAGATAACACACGGATAATATCAAAGAATACGTGTAACAATTACTTACTGCATATAGGGACTTGACCACTCCAACCTGTAGCATCACTATTACAAGTTAAAGCAGAATTACCGGATAAACTGTAGCCGCTATTACATTGAAATTGCGCGTTCTTTCCATTACTCGTCACGGTTCCATTGGCAATGCCAGTCGGCTCTTCACACACTGAAATCGAAAATGGGTTATTATTCCAAATTGTGGTCTGAATTCGTAAATTTCCTTGTACAGAATTACAAGAAATTGTAATATGATTTTGGATAAAAACGTCCGTTGATCCAATATTTGCAAAAGTGTGTCTTTTATACAAAACTTTACACTTCTCATCTTCCGACTTTTTCTACGTCAGTTAACAAATTAAAGAGAGGCTTGACAAGTCCATTTTCACTAGGTTTCAACACGGACCGTGATTGAGTTCCGTGGTTTCATGTAAGGGTTCAATCACTGGAAAGATAATTTATGAAAGTGACTTACAACACTCTGGATCAGAGTCTGACCAACTTCCATCTGGAAGGCAAGTCGTCATGTTTTGATCGCTGATGTAATATCCGCTTGCGCATGCGTACACGGCAGTTGTTCTTGTTCCGTCAGAAGAAAGAGTCACATTGCCACTATTTGGATCCAACACATTCGGACAAGTCACTAGATTAAACAAAAATATTTATAAAAACATATCTAGAACTACTAATTCAGCTGTAAAACAAATGGAAACATGGAAACATGTAAAATGTGATGGATAAAATATTTCAAATAAAATACTTCGAATAAAACAAAGTTGTACATAGTATAGTAACAATATCTTCATGTTTTAATGAAGGAAAAAATGTTTTGTTCTTGTTGTTGTTGTTGATGATGATGATAATGATGATGATGAAGATTTTTGTTGTTGCTTTCTTTGTTTGTTTTGTTGTTGTTGTTGTTGTTTTTTTAAACTGAAGCTCTAGTGACAACGATGCTACAAAATGCAATTAAAGTTTAATCTGAAACCAGTGTTAATGAGTGACGGATGCTGACTAATCATCGGTAATTTCTAAATTAAGATATCTATTGCTTTTGTATAAAACATTGATTACAGATATGTTAAAAGAAGTACCACAAGCTGGTTCCGTAGAAGACCACGTGGCGTCCTGTAGGCAAACACTGATTGCCTCCCCTTGCATTGATGTTCCTAGGGAACATGTGAATGTTGACACAGTATGCGTTCCATTGGAACCGGTTGAGATACTGCCATTTGCTGGGAATAAAAGGGCCTCGCACTGTACTGCAAAAATAATCAACATCATAACAATTTGGACATTTATGGAGCTACACTGATAAATAAATGTTAACTTTGGTGGCTGATTTCTGGCATTTTGGTGTCTTCGCCTCAAATGTCGGAGGCAATAACATGATAATATTCTCACATATGTCTTCAACTTCGACTTTTGAGTGCGCTGAGATAGACACGATATATTTCTGGGGAAATAACGATATTTCAAAAGGCGGAGACACGAGTTCTTTTACTGTAAACTTATCGTGTCGACGGGTAGAAATCTTCGTGTAGACGCGATATATTTGACGTGTCGCCGCCTCAAAATTCAAAAGGTGAAGACACCATTATAGGCCAATTGATCGAGTCTTCGTGTCGTCGTGTCTTCGCCCGGAATGTCCAAGTCACGATAAATTGGCAAATTATGACTTGGGGGATGTGGGGTGCGAAGACAAAAATACAAGAAATGGCAAAAAATCAGCCAATATACGTAGTTACCAGAATTATGAAATTCACATGACCATGATGTTCATTGTAAAATAAGGATTCGATCATTGACATTTCTCATTTTCATTGAAAATGATGTTATTTACAATAACATATTATAAATTACGTTCTTACATAAGAGAACTACGATTTTTGGATTTGTGCGTACAAATGTAATAAACTATTAAACCCATAATTATGTGCTATTACTCCCAGGATATACATGTAATTGCTATTACTCCTAAAATACTCGATACTAAAATGTCGATTTTTTGCCGATTCTTACCTTTCTTTATTCATTATTGTACATAAATCGGTGTAAAGAGATAAATTAGATGTTTTAACCCTTTCCCACATGAGCATATTGTGGAAAAAGGCCATTTTCACTGAAAAGCCTCCTGTTACAAGTTCAAACTGCTATGAAACTATGAAAAATGCTTCAATACTAATCAAACTTGGCACAAATGTTGACTGGACCATTGCCTTTGTAACGACATGCTCGGTTTAAATTTCCTGTTACCATGGCAACGAGGAAACATCTCAAAATTGCCAAAAATCACTTTTTGCCTCGATTTTTTCCATCAAAATTTATTTCAAAGTGCTGCAACTTCTCAAGGGATTGAGATAGAGTCAAAGGGGTGACTTTCAGCGTGGGTTCCACGTTACCTTATGATCGACCTGGGGTCATTTTAAGCCTCTCACAAGTCCAAAATTTTCTTCGATGAGAGGGACTCCGCCCCCTTCAAACCCCCCAAACAGAAGGGGGCACATCTCCCTTCTGGCAACCCCCTCATGTAATATTTGGATGGGGGACGGCGCCGAAAAAATGGTCACTTTTTTTAACAACATTTCTCAAACAAAAGACAGTGTTTGGGGCCTAAATAGGGCATTTTTTCACTGTTTGAGGCCTCAAAAAATGGGGGGGGGGGGCAAAAAGCCGTCGAATCACGCTTATATAAGGGGTCGAAACACGCTTATATAAGGGAAAAGGTTAAAGTTCATTCCGTTGGGAGAAAAGGCGGGACTTGGCATTTAATCATTCAAGCGCATATTCCGGTATATACCGGAAACAAGTGTAGTGCTCCAATTTAGTCTCACTCATTAAAATACCTACCACAGGAAGGATCGGATCCTGTCCATCCTGAACCGTCAGTTTGGCAAGTCCTTTTCCTGTTCCCCTCCAGGCTGAAATAAAGGTCGCATGTATACACGGCAACTAGCTTGTTATCTTCGAGCCTGACCGTTCCATTTGCTGGAGACGCAGGGGCTGTACATACTGAAGTAGAACAAATAAAGAATATGGTGAAATTAAAATTAACATGACATGGTTCCCGGTCTGGCATAAAAGTTATTGATGGTTCCCCGGCTCTTGTTAACGTTATTTTTTAATAATAAATAGACCTTTTTAAAGTTAATGTGAACCATGGACAACTTAATTCTATGAATCAAAATAGATTGTATCTATAAAATTGAATCACTCCTATAGGCTTTCTTTTAATACTTATTACAAATATACAAACTGAAAACTTGAACGCATGTTTTCAGGATAAATGCTATCGTGGCTGAAAATGAATTGTATCGTAAAATAAAACGTTATAATAAATATATAATGAACCAAAACTTTCATAGTTCAAAACAAGTTTTTAATCTTAAATTAATGAAAACATGGCTTATAATTTGTGTTAAAATACAAAGGATTGGTTGGGGGAAACGGCTTACACGTTATTGTGAATCTGAAATTGATCGAATCCATGGCTTTAAATGTATTTTAAATCAAAGACAGACATTGTTAAAATCGCTTTAGCGTTATTGTGAATCTCAAATGAAAAGGTTCCATGGCTTATTTGTAATTGTGAAGGTAAAGCTTTAAAAAAATCTGAATTCTGAATCGATGCGTGTTCTTTTCTCAGGACAGCACAGCATTTAACTCATGTGAATTAGTAGAAGTGATGCTTCAAATTTGTTTAAGTTGTTTACCACATGTTGTGTTTGATCCAGACCACGTGCCGTCCGTCTGACATTGCTGAGTAGCGTCTCCGTACACTTGGTAGTTGTCTGCGCAGGTGTAAGTCACTGTTGACACCTGACCATTTGTTTCTAGATCAAGCTTACCGCTTGATGGCGTTTCTAGGTCTGGGCACGAGACTGTACATGGCCGAAAATTTTTAAAGAAAGTTAATATTTCAAGCTACTTACGGAGTAATAGAAATGTGGCGAAGCCAAATTTACTGTCCTTTGTTTTGGGGCTCAGACAAAATGTGCATGTTGTTCCATTACATTGCTGGTTTTTACCAGAACGACATGTGGCCATAACTTTTAAACTTCAGAAATATATCCAATAATGAAATGCCCTTTATACTGGAGTACCTTAACCAAGGAATTCGTTATAGAAATAGCAAAATATTATATAATTAATAAAAACTAAAATAAAATAAGATAATAAGAACAGTTTCTAGAGAATTTTATGTTATGTTCTTTACTTAACAGTCAGTTCTTCACTTATATATTTTTAGACTTTTCAGCATAAAAGACATTTAACAATTCAGCATATATACTTTATCAGAGTTTATTTATAAGTGAACCATTCTAATCTAATTAGATTGTAGTACCACAGCTCTTTCAAACAGATTTCGAATCGCGTTTGCTGATATACTGGTTTACTCCAAAAATATAAGGTGGTAAATTATTACATATAATACATAATTAAAAGAAATATCTGTCATAACTTACCGCACGTCGGTTGGACAGATGTCCAAGTCCCGTCACTCTGACATGTAAGGGAGACTGGTCCATCGATTGTCGCTCCTTCATCACATTGGAAATTAACTGAAGATACAGTTCCGTCTGATACCACTTCAAAATTACCATCCGTTGTAGCGTTTACGGTCGGGCACCCGACTGAAAGTTTAAAATTTATGTTTACATTAAATTTCAAGCAGTTATGTTTATTTCATTTGTAAAATGAAAGACGTTTCCATTCGAGCGCATTCAAATACCTCCATGTTCATAATTTTGTATATTGTATAGTAATTTATAATTATGATTATTTGATGTATGTTTATAAATGGAATGACATATCAATTAAACTTTGGACTGCGTGTATCAGTGCCTTGATTCTAGGTTGAAATCATCTATATCATTCAAAATAAAAAGACCTATTTTAGACAGACAATTTCAAACTTGACATGGAACTTATATTGACATTAGATTTATAAGAAACCGTTTACCACACAACGGTTGTGTGCCGCTCATTCCAGATCCATCGGTTGCACAGGATCTTGTAGCAATTCCATCGATAGAGTATCCTACGTCACATGTGTACGTCGCTGTTCCATTTTCAATAAAAATGTTAACATTACCATTGTCCGGTGAAGTCACGTTATCGCATGCTAAAATAAAATCAACAACATATTGAGAGTAAACAAAAGAAGTGTTAGTAACATACAAAATTTAATAATATTCTGATTCATTACCAAAGAAAATATATTTATTCCTCAAATTGATATTAAAACAAATTCGTATATGATACATCCATATATTTATAATGTAACAGGACGCCAGTACCTATTAGTTCTAGAGCGCGGAGTTGATAGTTGCTCATATAAACTATAACTTTTCTTTACAATATTGCATCAATAAACACTACTTGAAATGAGTCATAATTTTGCATTATAATTATTTGCGTTGTTTAAACTTTAACTACTCCAAACTTCTAAACAATTACCCCTTACCACAGAATGGTTCATCAGCATTCCAAACTCCATCCGAAGAACAAACCAACAGATCTTCGCCAACAATATAATAACCCGTGCTGCATGTGTAATTGGCCGATGTTTGGATATTATTACTAGATATAACCAATGAGCCACTTGTAGGCGGAGTCAGGGTGGGACATGAAACTATAAAATACAAATATTCACATACAATGGAAACGTACTTTGGATAATTTTATTGAAAATTTTCTTCCGAATAGTTAAGATGGACTTTAAATTCCGTCAAAAACTAATGTGGCTGTCAAAGTAAAATGTGTTTTGTTGAAAAAAAAAATGGTCTCTCCTTTTTTAAAAAAAAATACACTGCTATTGTTTACAACTTTGGTTTAACGCAACAGGTTTTTTATATACACCGACTTTCATTTGATTTTTTTTTTCATTTTCATTCATTCATTCATTCATTCATTCATTCATTCATTCATTCATTCATTCATTCATTCATTCATTCATATTTTTGGTCATAAAAATCGTGTCCACAAGTTTATTTAGTAACTGAATGGTAAAAAATGTGTGATACTTGTAAGTGCTCCAATTAAAAAACATCAAAAATGTATTCAAAATTAGTTTAAAAACTATGTACTGGATCATTTTGTGTCTGCCTGATTTATTTTGACAACATATAATGTGGATAAATTACCACAATTTGGAGCCAGTTCAGACCAGGAACCATCCTCCAGGCAGATCATTGTCTGTGTCCCATTCATTGAAAAACCAACGTCACAACTAAATGTTGCAATCGTAACTGTTCCATTTGATGTTAAGTTAACGGAGCCATCTGGTGGATCCGAAAGCGCGTCACAAGTTGCTGGAACAAAAACAATTATATCAAAATAAATTACCGATATGAAGCATCACTATTAACACAAGAACAATAATTCCCGTCAAATAAAACAGAAAAAACACTTATTTTGCCTACATATGCATTTGCATAAACTAATCCTAACGACGTCGAGCAAGCAAACAAAAATAAATGTAGTCCTACGCTTTAATTCACGAGGTTGTTATGTACATAAATATAAAACAATATTAAACGCATTCCGGGGTAGAAAAAAAACCAAAATACATGTAATAGAAAAATTCAAGTTGACGTTTTCAATGGGTAGAAACTCGCAAATACATTATAGCGTATATCCCCATTTTTTGATTTTATCTTCTCAAATTTCTCTGATGGTCTCTTTTGTAAGGGATACTTAGGCGAATATTCCACCTCGGACGGATTTGTTTTAATAAAAATACTCGGGGGAATAATACTTATAGTTTTCTTCCGTGCGATAATTTGGTATAACAATCTTACTGCAAGAAGGAGCGGATTCCGTCCATCCTTGACCATTGTCTTGACAAGTCCTTATCGGCACCCCTTTCATTATGTATCCTTCATCACAACTGTATACTGCTGTCGTTTTATTAGACGTCACTGACCCAAATAAAGGCGAAGATGGAGCCACGCAGACTATGTAGAATATAGACAATTAAACTGTGAAAAGGTCCATTCACACGCCAGCTTAATACAAATTTGTGTCATCAGTATTATTATTCAACAAATCGCTAATAAAATGTATAAAGTTCAAAGGTAAATAGCTACATTGTATCATAAGATGAATGAGTGCAAAGTCAGCTAAGCATTTTTACGAAAAGATTGTGGATCCTGGAAATATTTATAGGTAAAATTATTTTGTAATTTAATATATAGTATCACAGTTTTACAGAATGCAGTACAGTTGGGATCAATTTACAATGTGAAACTTATACAAGTTATTTAATAACTGTGTATGCCAATGATTAAGGAATATGATAAGGTAGTTATTTCGTGACATTGAATACTAGAAAATAGGAGTATGAGTAAAAGAATAAGAAAAACATGTACTGGTTTGAGAAGTGATCAGAAAAAGGATGTGATGCTAAATCAATGAGTTGCTACAGTGTACATGTAATAAATTTGCACACGAACTTATCTAAAACTGCGATCTGAAATGTTAATGTATTCTTAATGTTTCAAAGCCGAACAGCTCTGTAAAATATATTAAAAGAAAGTATATTTAATCAGTAGATGTAAATTCGGTGAATTTGATCGAACAACTGCTCAAAATGTCCATATTCATATATCATATTACAGCATAAGGGCGGGTCGTTATCCCAGGTTCTGTTTGTTAAGCACGATAAAATCGCATTTCCTTCCATTTCATACTCGGATGCGCATGTGTAAACAACTTTGGTTGTCTGTCCGTCTGTTGTAAGATTCGAGCTGCCACTTGTTATATTCACAACTTCTGGACAGCTTTCTGTAAGAGAAAAAGACATGAAAGCTTACGAAAAGCTTACAAAGGTATTTTGTTACCTCACTTACTTCGAATTTATTAATATAAGTAATTTTGGTTCGGATCCCAAAGGAGACGTGACATTTTCACTTACGATAAAGAAATCCTTGTAAAGGTAAGTGCTTCTATCTAGAAGCGCATATCGTCACCTTAATGCAGTAACAGGTTAACTAGTATTAAATTATATGAACAGTTAAGCCATTACTGCACTTAAGTGACGATATTAGCCATTACTAAAGTATATCACGGCTACATTGTTAAAGAATCGCGTCAAACAGTCAATGTCTCCAATTTACTTCCTATAACCTTTATACGTAAGTGTGACTTCAGTCAAAAAAGCAAAAGAAATTAATAAATATAGACGGTCGATGAACATTATAAAAGTAAAAGTATTACATCCATAGAACCGACTTATGAAAAGTTAACTGAGCACTGAGAATAAAGTAAACTTAAAAATTTAAAACTCCTGATTATGTTTGGTACGGTGGTAATCAAGGACGATCAAATTTGAAAGATATGTCACATTCAAAGAAAGAGGCATATATGGCACCCAATCGAATGAATTAAAAACTGTTGAAAGTGGAATGTAAAAAAAAAACCCGATACGTTCGTATCTACATTTTTGTATATAATATTTAACCCAGCGCAGATCTTTAAAATTGAAATCAAACAAAATATACAAATTTATCACCACAAACACTTTGCTGATGTGACCAAGTACCATCTTGCCCGCATTGTAAAGTTGGTTCTCCAGAGAGAGAGTAGCCAATACCACATGAATATATAGCAGAGGTTTGAGTTCCACTAGTAACAAGAGCCAAATTACCACCAGATAGCGAAGAAAGATCTTCACACTTAGCTGAAATAAGCAACAAAACTTTAATAACAAATCAGATTAAATTGCTGACAGTTCAAGTTTAACCATACCAATATAACTAACAACGGACGGTTCTATAGTCAAAGGACAAGTTCACTGAAAAAAAATTGCGGGAAATAAAATGTAAATAATTTTGTATTCACCCTCGCGTTAAAGAATCTTGTTTATTGTGACGAATTTTTGTTTTAAAATATTATTCCACCTGTCTACTCGTATAATATCTTTTTGGCAGATTTTTTGTCACCTTCTTTCGTTCCCTTGAGTGGCCCGTGGCCGAGTGGTTAAAGTCGTTGACATCAAACCACTTGCCCCTCACCGCTGTGGGTTCAAATCCCGAAAGGATTTTGGATTATTTCATGTGAGGAAGCTATCCAGCTAGCTTACGGAACGTCGGTGTTTCTACTCTGGTACCCTTCGCGCCTGAAATAATGCACGGAAGGGCATCTGAGATCTTCCTCCACCAGTAAAGCTGGAACGTCGCCATATGGCCTTTTCTGTGTCGGTGTAACGTAAAACCCAATCAAACAAAATCGTTCCACCTTAAGATCGTTTGTATTGTATTGAGATAAATAATGTTTATAAACATTACCTACATAATGCATTGCATAAATTGGCAATTGATTTAACTATATATGTTTACGTACTACAATTTGGCTGTACAATATTCCATCCTGACCCATCAGTTCCACACGTCAACGTTTGTTCCCCTACCATTGTATAGCCGGAATCACAAGTAAAAGTTGCAGTTAGTCCATCACCCGAAATATTCACATTACCTCCTTCAGTTAAATCCGGTGTTAAGCACACTGACAACAAATATTGGGAATATTAATTGCTGGATAAAAGTAATATCAAAGACTTTTATGGAACAAAGATATACCCGACTATAAAAAAGCTTGCAGTGACAAGTGCAGGTGGCGATGTTTCAATTACATACAGAACCCCGGTCGGTAAATTGGGGACCTGTGCAATCTTAAAAAAATATTATATACTGCCGGCAACATAAAACTTGAATAAGTTTAATATTGATAATAATAAGTTAATTGCTACATGTATACCAACAGAAGTTCAACATATACTACTGGCTTTTCAGTATTATGAATTGTTTTCGATCCGTTATTTGAAAAATTTAAATAGAAAGGTTGTTACAAAAGTCAACAAATACGTAATTATCAATTAAAGTAGCATTATGCTCATTATTTCATTGTCAAGTTTAGCAAAATTGGCAACATGTTCCAAAAAATCGACTGTTGGTGATTGATCATCAGTTTATATTGGGAAATATTCATAACATACCGTTATAAGAATCTGACCAAAATACAAAAATAAATAAAAAGGAACTATGGCAAAATGTAAAATTATTTTGACTTTCACCTGGTCACTCACTATATACCATTGGATGGACATAATGTCACTTTAAAAATATGCAATATTAATTGACTCGCATTTTCGTTACCATCATAAAAAATATATCCATCGCGGTGAATTCCTTATAAATAACTGATATCAGTATTATAAGAATAGCTCATAATCTTAATAAAATTTACCACAGTCTGAAGGGCTCGAACTCCAAGTGCCATCAGTGTTGCAGGTAAGTTCCTGAGAGCCACTAACTTCATACCCTTGTGGACAATTGTAAACAGCTTTTGTTGTTGTACCATCCGTATCTATTGTCACGTTACCCGTACTTATTGATACACCAGGAAGACTTGGACACCTTACTGAAAATTAAACCAGCAATTTGTATATCATAATAAAACATTTAGTATTTGAAATTCAAATGCTCTCCATAGATATAAAAAAGAAGGCTACTCAATGAAAACTACCATTTTCACAATATGCTCATGGGGTAAAAGGTCAAGAATCACCAATCACTTGATAAACATTAAATTAGTAAAAAGTAATTGCATTCACTTTTTTATTCTTTTTTCTTCTTTTTTCTTTTTACAAACATGAACCAGAAGTCAGATTCCTTAAAAAGTTATGCCTGTAAATAAACATTTGATTAAACGGAAATGCTTTGCCAATTTAAGTTTAGCTTTAAGTCATCCTTAACAGGAGGTAAATAAAGGCAGCAGACAAACTGTCAGGTTCAAGAAATATAAGCTATACCACAAGTTGGTTCTGAAGAGAGCCAAGTTCCGTCTTCTTGACATTCAGGTGTTGGTACACCATCAAGACTCGAGCCAATACTACAACTGTATACAGCAATAGTCTGTGTTCCATTTGTTACCAAAGTCACATCACCTCCGCTAGGAGCCGCTATATCTTCACATTTTGCTTGAAACAAAACAATATGTAAGTTTAAAGGTAGTTTTTGTGCGTTTTTGTGCACGTTTTCTTTTCTTATTTCCTTTTGCCAATGAAAGAATTGAAGTTAATAAGAAATAAAGCAAGGACTACTGCTTATGCCTTGTGTTGCGATGTAACAACATTTTAAACTTGTCAAACAAAGATGCGTATGCATCGGGAAAAACATCTCCTCGGGCGACTTTTATAGTCTTTAGAGAACTCGCATATAAAATACACAAGCAACGCTCTGGACCATCGTGCATAAAAATAGATTCCTTCACACTAATCGCAGATGTTCTATGTAAGTAATCGGGGTAGGGATGCACTTAAGTGTATCTTAAAGATTTATAAACAGTATTTGGCCTGTTTTAAAGAAATAATTGTCAAATCAGTTAAATATATGAAGTTGGTTCAATAGTGTACTTACTGCAATTTGGAAATTCAAGATTCCATCCGGAACCGTCTATTGTACATGTGACATCGTGGACACCATTCATCGTATATCCTTCGCCGCAATCGAAAATTATACTCAAGCCATCCTGGGATAATGTGTAATTCCTACCCTCCTCAATAACTGGTGTTTTGCACACTTAAACAAAACAGTTGTAAATATGGTTTGAAGAAGAGACATATCGAGATTTTGTAGCTGATCTATCATTATATCAGATTCTTTACCTGCCGCTGTATTTCAACCAAACCGGCCATGGTTGCAACCCTAGCCCCACTATCAACACGTAGCAACTCATTTTTAAGAGTGACAAACTATATTAGACTGGCTGGGTTTTATGTGATTGGTAGACAAATTTGAGTACTAGTATACTGATAAAAATAACCATAAAAATATCTAAATTGAAAGGTAAATGTTTGTTTATTTCCGATAAAGTGTAAACTCGAGTTGTCAATACATCATTTCAAAGTAGCAGCCGAATAGTTTGTAAGGGAATAGTTAATTCTGTTTTGTAAACTTGTACATGTTGAATACATATGTGTTTAAGAGAGCATTTTGCTAGAATTACCTATCGATATGATAAAAAAAGAACAAAATGGTAGGGTACAGTAACAGATTGTTTGTATACATTTAGACAGTTTTAGATTGCCACTCTTTAATAATTCAAGACGAATGATGAACTGATGAAATAGTCATAGATTACGATAGCGAAATAATAGAAGCAGATGTAAAACAGAAAAGATAACAAAGCCAACAAATGAAGGAGATATTTTGCAAACTGATATTCATACACATATATACAATCATACAAAGATGGAGCATAAATAATTTACAAAACCAATACCTTTAATTGTACAGTTTTTGGATAAAAAACTTCAAAATTCAGATACATAAATGTGACCTTTTACATCTTAGAACTGACCTTTCATAGTGCGAAGAAAATAGACCTTGAATTGCAGAGGAAAGCTGCAATATTAAATGTTTATAGTACATCATACAGTTTTGTTGTTGAAGCCCTTAACCTGTATAGAAAGCAAGAATCACTACAAACAGGCATACCGCAAGTCGATGGAGCACTGTTCCACGCTCCACTTGAGTTACAAGTCAGAGTTTCCGATCCACTGACCTCGTACCCTGTCGGACAAGTATAAGAAGCTGAAGTCGTAGTACCGTTAGATGAAATTGTAACTGAGGCACCGGCTACAACAAGGCTTGGTAAATCTGGACATGACACTGAAAATAAAATTGAAAAATTGAAAAATGAAACAGTAATCTGGATATAAACATGATCGTTGCATCTGAATAAATTGAATTTTCTTCTGTTGTAATGTTAATAATCAAATATCTAAACTAAGTTTGATTGGACTACACACACTATGAATAATTCTCAAAAAGGCTAGATTTGCATAGTGTTCATATATAAGTACAAATCAGTGCGACTTTGATTGTCTTGTTTACAATATAAAGTGGGTCTATTCGAAAACTAGTCTTGTCGTTCATTTAATTCATAAGTTGATTTATTTATCCGGATGCTGACAGTAAGTGTGTTTGATCAAAAGCCAATTCATGTCGGGAATAAAGTACGACAGTACGGTCATAACAAAACTATATATGAAAGTTGAAATTTTGTCGTGGGACTTAAAGTAGATTTGGACTTCTTCGTAAAGCAAACATTGTAGTTTACAAAATAAGTAGAATATAAACCGCATGTCTGTTCAACTGTTGTCCATGTTCCGTCTTCTTGGCAAGTTGGTACTGTCGATCCGTCCAGAGTGTATCCAACTCCGCATGTATAGACTGCAGTGGTCTGAGTCCCAGTCGTCACCAAAGTGATGTTGCCGTTGTATGGTGACGTTAGGTCTTCACATTTAGCTAAAAATCAAAGAGGGAAATTCAGAAAGTTATCTTAAATACATGAATAGCAAACTTGGCCAATCAATGTTCTTGGAAAGGAAAATGTTCGATGTGTCTTTTTTTCCTTTTCTTGTTTACCGTTTACTCTGAAATCATTGCCAATAGGTCAAGAAAGCAAAGTTAGTGTCAAAGTTTTCGGGGACGCAAACAAACAAGCTTGTTTTATACAACAACAACAATAATGACAATAAATCATGTTGTTTTAATGGTTTTAATATTGCTATCATTTGGTCTTTACGAAATGTTGACAGTAACTTTTGGAAACGAAAGATAAATGATAAAGCTCGGCACACGTTTTAAATAACTTACTTATTACTTATAACAAATTTATACATTTTGTTAAAAAATAAACAGAGAAAAAACATCAACAAACGTTTATTTCATTTTCATACTTACTACAATTCGGATACTCAAGTGCCCATCCGGAGCCATCTGTACCACAGGAAATCGTCTGCTGCCCTACCATTGTATAACCTTCCCCACATACGAAACTGACGCTCAATCCGTCCTCTGATATTGTGAAATTCCCTCCATCTGGTAAACTTGGTGTTCCACAAACTTAGGGAGAAATCAAGAAATACATGATAAGTAGTCTCATAGATTACTTTGCCACCGTATAATAAGATAAGTATCTATTAGTAATTTGATCCAGTTTTCAATACAACTTTGTTCAGGAGAGACAGTTTACCTGTAACTGTTTTTTAACCTGTAACTGTTTTTACCTGTTCCAGAGCCAATTTTGAGGTCAAAATTCAAGATATTTTAAAGGCCTATATCATGCTGATATACATTTTAGAAGGGATGAATTCAGAGCCGGATTTGAGAAGGTTATCTGTAAAAATGCGAATATCGTGAATGCATACAATTCACAGACATCTATAAGAACATATTTACATTTCTTTCAATACGGGAATATCAATGAATGTTACGCAGAAATCTTTTATCAATCTTGAATATGAAACAACCTGATTCAAATTTATCTGCATTGTTTATACTTAAAAGAAAATAATAACACTAATCAATACCACAGTCAGATGGCTCATCGCTCCATGTCCCGTCCGAGTTACAAGTAAGCGTCTGAGAGCCCTTTACTGCATAACCTTGCGGACAACTGTACTCAGCTGATGTTGTCGTGCCGTTTGTTACAAGTGTGACAGAACCCGTGCTCACTGATACAGGTTGTAATGCCGGACATGACACTGAAATGATATTGAACGGAATCTTCCATTAATTTATCATAAACGCAATAACAATAAGCATTTTAATGCAGCAGTCATTTGTATGTCTTGGCCTTTGCAGCTCTACCCCGGACAATTAGGTGATTTTCGGGATAAATAAGCAGATTGAAACAAAAAGTTTTTTTTATCCTTCTGTTTTTCCTTTCCCTGACAGGTAAATCCGTTTACTTCACTTTATTAAGTCATTACAGCGGAGGTAATTTCAAACTCGCAATGCAACGTCATTTAGAAGGGGATTTTTACTATCAGACTGTCCCACAGGGCAAAGCATTGACCAAGGGGTTAAGAATCAACAGTTAAAGCCCCACCACCACCCTCCCATTTCCCCAGGGATGGGAGCTAGGCTAAATATGACTGGTGCATTATGATTAAAGACTTAATATCTTTATACCTGACATTGTGACTTTTTTATTTGATTACTAGTCATTTAAAAAATACCTTGTTTTGGATTTGAGAATACTATACATGGGATGTTATGCTTGCAAAATTTGCAAGTAGTAGACAATGACATTTATTTTTCAAAGCCGAACGTGCTTGATTATGTTAAACTAATAAAGCAGTTGTTCTATTCCAAAAGTATCAAAAGTATTCCAAAAGTATTATATTCAACGCTTTTTAACGCTTTAAACAATTACAGTTGGCTGCTCCTCTCCCTTCTGTTGGTTGTTTTACCCACAAGTATCCCCCATTATTAGCCCTTTACTGTTGTTACATTTACGTCACATTCTTACCGCACTCTGGCAAATCTGCTTCCCAGTAACCACTTGAATTACAACTAGCTATATGGTTCCCTTGAAGACTTGAACCCTCGGGACATGAATATTCTACTCTGGTAGCTGAACCATCACTTGTATAACTCACATTTCCACTCGTAAAACTATCAAGACTTTGGCACTGAGCTATTAAAGGTAGATGAAAAGAGGGTTTTTTTATAAATATTGTTTCGCTTTAAACCGAAATATGCTGCCGTTTCCATCTAAATTTTCCAAATATTTATAACAAGGCGCAATCATTTAAAAAAAGAGTGAACTTTCAACTACATACTTCTGGGGTGGAATCTTTTTGCAAAAAATAGGATAAAAAGCACCACATTATTTGTTGAAAAGAAACTTTCTTACTAACTAACATAATATATTTGATAAAGTAGTATTAAATTCATATACTAGTTACAGACCAAGAAACATCACCAAGTTTTGAAATGGGTAGTCACATACCGCACTGTGGTGTTGCTATACTCCATCCAGTCCCGTCATTGTTACACGTTCCCGTGCTGTCACCGGACAGTGTAAAGCGCGTATTACAAGAAAATGTCACAATTTCACCATCTGCATTAACACTTCCATCGACAGGTGCAACAGGTGTCTCACATTCTTTAAAATACATTAAAGTAAAATGAAAGAGAAGTTCGTCATACACGCTTTCAAAACCACTAAATAGATCTAATATATAATACTAATATAACTATGCGGTATTAATAATAATACATGTTCATTTACAAAATAAATTGAAAGAAAGTTCTCTTAAATGCGCTGATTTGTTTCATGTCATACCGACACAGGTCATATGACGACGTTTCAGCTTTACTGGTGGAGGAAAACCTCAGGTGCCTTTCCGTGCATTATTTCACGGCGCCTGCGTAAAACCACCGAAGTTCCGTAGGCTAGTTGAATAGCTTCTTCACATGAAAAAATCTATTGTCCCTGTCGAGATTGATTCCAAAGCGGTGAGGGGCAAGTGGTTTGAAGTAAACGACCATAACCACTCGGCCACGGACGCCCCAAATGATGCTGAAGTTATATTACTATAGATTATATAGTAACGGCGGAAGGGTCCCATACCGCTTTCCATAAATATGGTATAAAAATGCCACCGTCTCATCTATAAAATATAAGATTTGAAACTTTAAGATATCCATAAAATCATATGCCCTAATAAACTACATGTATAATATGTGTAAAAGCAAACTTCGGTCGATCAGTCCACGCCAAAATTAAAATAATTATCATCAGTTATAAATTGAATTTTATTAAATATGTCAAAATTTGTTATTGTGGTTGGTTTTGAAGCCTGAAGTAAAACTTGAATTTCTTGAGTAAAGTATAATTCCCAAAACATGCAAAAAATGGTCTAAAAGGACTTGTTCAATTTTGGATTCCGAACAAGCCATTCAAAAATAATTGAGCCGCGTCACGACATAACCAACATAGTGCGTTTGCGACCAGCATGGATCCAGACCAGTCTGCGCACCCGCGCAGTCTGATCAGGATCCATGCTGTTCGCTTACAAACCCTATAACAAGTAGTGAAACTGATAGCGAACAGCATGGATCCGGATCAGACTGCGCGGATACGCAAGCTGGTCTGGATTCATTCTGGTCGCAAACCCATTATGTTGGTTTTGTCGTGACGCGGCTCAAATATTTTCAATATCAAAATAGGGAACATTGAGTTACCGACAGTATATTGTCTTGTCAAACAGCACAGCTCTAATAGGCTGACTTGGCTCTATACTGGTTGAAAATGCCAATTCCTTCCGGGTCTTCAGTTAAAGAGATAAATGACTTTAGATACACTCACTACATTCAGATGCCGGGTAATTCCAGTTTCCATCTTTCCGACAAGATATAGTCTGTATTCCTAATAAAGTATAACCGTCCGCGCACGTGTAAGCACCGGTGGTCGTTTGTCCGTCTGTACTAAGAGTCAGATTACCACTTGCAGGATGATCCCTGTCTTTACATTGAACTGTTATAGTAAGAAAATCTTAATGAATGATAAATTTGTTAATGAGAATAGATATATTTATACTAGCTTGCTGATCGTGGGAAATGTATAATTTACTATTGGAGGAGAAGTACCACATGCAAGACTTATCATGTTTTGCATTCCATATAGATTTAGCAATATTTGGCATTTATAGCATGTGTATATATAAATCAGAAATATCTCGATTATAATTATGCTGTTAGGAATCTACTTTTGAACTGAATTATATTTGACTGTCAGGTTTAATCCAACAAACAAACAAACAAACAAACAACAACAACAAACAAGAACTATTTGTCACTTTTACTTACAAAACAACCATAAACATATAGATTGATACGCAAGAATAGAAAATACAAACTTACCACACTGTGGGCTATTATTATCCCATAGTCCAGTATTTTGGCACGTGAGGTCGCTATACCCATCCAATGTATATCCAACATCACAATTAAACGTGGCCTTTGTAACAGTATTATCATCACTGTATAGAGTGAAGTTTCCGCCACTCGGTGCTGTAAGTGCTCCACATTGCGCTGGGGGATGGATTGGAAATATTTAGCAGAACGATAATAATTTCAATACATTATAGTTTCATAATATCATTTATCGAATAAAACATTTTTGTTATTGCTATCTGTTGTAATTATTTCTAAAGATAATACGGATACTAAGGATATAATGAAAAGGGTTCTTCATTAGTATATCAAACTTTTCATGCGGTATTTCCGATATTTTCACTCGCCTATGAGAGTACAATTTTATAAAATATTGAGCATGAGAAAGTAATCAAAATCCAGTTAAATCAAGCAAATATCCTACAAAGATGTCATACTATATCATGAGCTTAGCATACAACTAATGAAAATGACACTTTCACATTTTTAAAAACATAAATCAAGTTGTATATCATTAAATCGATTTCAATCAATGTTACCGCATTGGTTATCAGATTAAATGCAAATGTATGGTAAGATTCCTACTGCACGTGGATTGACTAGAATCCCACGTGCCGTCAGAGTTGCACGTGATCTCCTTCTTTCCGCTGATACTGTAACCAATGTCACATGAATATTGTACTTTTGTGTTCACACCGTCCGTTGTTGATTGCACAGAGCCTCCCGAGACTACGTTTAGAGCTTCGCATGGAACTAAAATGACCGATTTAATATTTCAATGTAAGTAATACATAAAATAACATTTCATTCCATTGAGCTATGAAAATTGCTTTATACCTATAATGAGATTTACCATTATTTTTTAAAAGTTGTTTGTCGTCTAATATCTAAAACTGACAAGCAAACAATACCGTATACATGTCAAACTGGCCGGATGCATAAGCCGACTGTGATAGCTGTAGTGTCATTCTTTATCACAAGACTTTTCGAAAATAGATCAATATATTTTAGCCTGCTGAGAAATTGTCTTCTGCTAAAAAGAGTCGGCTGCTGATCTTTTTAGATTTTATCTACTTTTTTCAAAATTGGAAAAAAAAATTACTGTCAAATAGCATTATCTTTGAACCTTACCAGTCTCTGAATTCTGGTTTGCTGCTAATCTACAGGCAAATGCTTTTGATGATGATCGCTGACAATAGTCTAAAAGTTCCAATGTTCACTTACCGCATATTGGATCATTGCCGCTCCAGCCTGTCCCATCAGAGGCACAGTCTCGGTAACTAGAGCCATTCATACTGTAGTTGACGTCACACTGGTAATATACGGACTCCCCGTTATCTGACAATATCGTCCCATTAGCTGGTACAGATGCCGCGCTACAGGCTATAGTTTCAAACGAAAAAAAAAAAACGATTTAAAGATAAAAGTACATGTATATTTTACTTGATAGTTTGCCAATTAAAAATGAACACGTAATTATGATTATGAAGTTGCATGTACCTGGAATCACTTGACGATGAATATTAACGATTAAAGGACCATTCTGTTGTTTTTATTTTCAATTTCAGAAATAAATTTTTCAGCATATAATACCACCACGTACAACATGTAGGCTGTGTGTTTGTCCATGTACCGTCTGTTTGGCAGGTGCTTGTTGACTGACCGGAAATGTCATACTCGGGTGCGCATTCGTACTGCGCTGTGCTTGTGACGCCATCTGTATTTATAGAAACTGTACCACTATCCGGATTTGTCAAATCTGGGCATTTCACTTGAAGAAAATAGGAAACATTCAATAAGCATTATAACACAAGACATTGTATGTGGATATTGAAACAATTCAAGAATAGAAATTATAGCAATATTGGTGCAGTCAGGCCACGTTTTTAGTCGACAATCATTCTACCACGACGATACAGAAATGATTACATACATTGTTCGTTCGTCTGTTCGATTAATTTTGACGATAATCTGTCAGCCATTTTGTGTACAGTGAATACGAAACGCGGGTGTGTAAACTGTCGTGCCATAATACTAAAATTGAAGGCGGTAATTTCATTATTATGGGAATTGACCTTCATCGTGAAGTTTCATTTCACAAGGTGTCTTTGAGACGGTAGCTTATGTCAAACATAATAAATAATATATTTATGTCATAGTGTATAAACAAAATCTGGACAGAACTTGTCTTTATTTTTGATATTGGTTCGTTTTGTATTATTTTTGAAAAAAAGATATCGCAATGAATTAAAAAGAAACTTATTCAAACAAATGAAAACATAAAACTTACCACAAGATGGCACTGTGCCATTCCAGGACCCGTCATTCAGGCAATACGAGAGCTGTTCCCCTAACATGGTGTAACCGACATTACATGAATATGTTGCCAATGTAACTTCACCATCAGTTGACAAGTTAAAATAACCGCCAACAGGACTTGCGAGAGCCTCACAATCATCTGTAATAATAAAGAAAACAAGCTTAAACAGTTACATTATATAACTTTTTCATTAACAGCTATTCTTTACTCCTATTAAAAGGGTCGTTTGAAAATATCAAAACCATGAAAAAGACGGTATGCAGTAAATGTTTCGTTTCGTCATTTCCAGACCTTTTTCCCACCAAGACGCAAAATAGAAGACACGAAAGAATAATTATAATCAACATTTAGTTTGTAATCTTCCTTAAAACAGCTCTTGATTCCAAAAATTAGCCAAAACAGTTGTGTAATAAGATACGATACGATACAACACGATACAATACAATACAATACAATACAATACAATACAATATAATACAATATAACATATATTGATGTTGTTTTTTAGGTGATAAATCATTTAGAAAGACAAGCATATTTGAAATAGTTATGCAACATGTCATTTCTGATAATATGCTAAAAATAATACATTTTGTTCAAATTAGACTGATATTCATCAACTTTGTTAGTTTACTATTTCGATAAATAAATCATTATTTAAAACTAGAACTACAAATTTTGATGAATAAATCTACAAAAACAGCACGATTTAAAATGTGTTATATAGCTTCCTTAGATAACAAAACAAAAAAACAAAAACAAAAAAACAGAAACATTTGTCCCAGTACACCTATTATTTTCAAAAGGGATAATATTAGTAGATAAAATCCACTAACATACCACAGGAAGGTGGATCAGCACTCCATCCTGTGCCATCATCTAAGCACTCTGTTACAGATGAACCTATAAGATTGTAACCTACGTTACAGGTGAACTGGGAACTTGTTCCGTTACCGTCTCGACTTCCATTAGCGGATGCTGTTTGTTCGTCACATTCTAAAATGAAAATGTGAATCATCATCATCATACAATCATCATTATCATTACCATCATCAATATGATCAGTCGTTATCATTATCATTATCATCATCATAGTTATCATCATAACAATATATACCATCAACATCAGTATCACCATATGCTTCATAACTTACATAAATACAAGTCAAACCATTTTTATGACCACCTGTGTATAACGTTCCTATTCAAGTAAAGGAGAGCAAATCAACCAATTAGTGTATAAAACCGATAAAAAATGATCAGAGCACTGAGGATCGGTGGTTGTACTCATGCATATGCCTGTTTGTGTTTAAAACTTTGCACGAAAGTCATCAAAGGTTTTCCACCACCGGTAAAGCCGGAAAATAGTGATGTGACCTGTTTTACTGGTACAAGTATAATAGACAATAAAATATCTATCAAAATGAATGGAAAAAAAGTCTAACCACATGTTGGAATGGTCTCCCAAGTACCAGTATTATCACATACGGCCGAACTTGCCCCTACCACGTGATATCCTGTGACACATGTAAATGTAGCCGTGCTCGTGTAACCGTCCGTAGTGATTGCCAAGTGCAGCGTGTCAGTGTTTGTTATGTTGTCACATGATACTGAAAATAAAAGAATATACATGTATTTAATTTAACGTAACACCAAGAAGAAATAAGAAATAAAAAAGAAATAATTTACATCATTTTGAATTCTTCTATATTTTGTTTTCCTAACTATCTTATATGAATTATTTCTTTCCCTTTTTTAAGAATTTTAAGCGAAAATTATTTCAATCATTTACACGCTTTTCATCAGTGTTCATGTCAGAGGAAATATTCCGAGCATCACGAAACCCAATGACACAAATCTGTCTTCACAGTGTAACGGATTTAATCTAAGTCTGCATGAAAAAATCGAGTTTGCCAATGTCACGATATCCGATATTTACAAGCACTATGCAACCTTTTTGGATGGCTATTTAATCTTAGCATCACAAATAATTTTAACTAACACTTTAATAATTGATACAATTATAATTGATAGGAAAATAAACAGATATTTTATATAATAATTATCAATGTTAGCAGAGTATGCAATTAGATAGTAGGTAAAATTATTACCGCAAGTTGGTGCGCTAGTATCCCATGTTCCCGCCAATAAACACGTGGAGTTTGGAGCCCCTACAAGCGTGTAACCAGCCGTACACGTGAACGATGAAATGGTAGTGGTACCAGTGCTGGCTGGAGTGATACTTAGACCAGATGTTATAGGGATGACGTCGCAGGGATCTGAAATTACAAGCAAGTATGATTCAAAGATGTCAAAGATTAAAATTTAACCATCCATTGACTTTTATCTCCATTTTCCAAGTGTTTCTAGCAGTGAACAGACTGTCCAAATTAAAAGGACGCATCAAAATATTAAGCCATTAATATAAAGACTTTGATATATCTATATCCATCTTTTTTTGTCTAATCTCAAGCTACTAAGAAAATGACGTATTGCCAACAGAAAACTTTCAAAACCAGGTCCCTTCTTGCACAAAGCGGATGCTGAATGCATATGCCTAACTCGCTTTCAACTTTAACAAATGTCAGATAACTTTGACAGTTTTTCTTACCGCATGTTGCTTCTACTCCAGACCAAGTATTTGAATTTGATTGGCAGGTCCGTGTGCGATCACCGTTAAGTACGAATCCAACGTCACAAGAATACGTCAGCGTTCCATCAACTGACGCAACAAGACTTCCGTTTGCAGGAGCAGGTGGTAAAATACAAGCTGAAGAAATATATGTATGCAAGTTTGAACGTGGAAATGTTCGTTATTTTATTCACTTTCTATGGGAATATAATCTTATATAAAAGAGGTCTAAATTTGACAATAACATATTTAGACGTTAAAACAACTTAAAGATTATTAAGTAAATAAACTAAGAACAGATGCATTATTTCTTTCCGGTTTGATACTTTAATGTCGTTTAAGCATTATGTTTTAATAATTGTGCTTTATTTCATTGATATAGATTTTCTGCAAGGTTTCCAGCCAGGCATTTTATACAAGAAATTGCACAATCTATCAAACATTTAACGATTCATATCAGATCCTGCTATACAAATATGCATAATGAATTGCAGATAAACAATAATAAATTTTATACTGACTGCACGTGGGATTTTCATCCGACCACGTGTCATCACTTTGACAGACTCTAGTGTCCGGCCCGGCGAGGGAGTACTCGGAGCTACAGTTAAAGGACGCTGACGTCACCGCACCGTTCGTAGAATAGGAAACAGTCCCACTATCCGGTGCCGTTAACAGTGGACACGTGACTGTCGTGATAGAACACAATATGTTTTAGTTGACTAGAATGCATATTTATATAAAACCAAATCTATTGAGATAGGTAATTTCAAAAAATGAATAAGAGAAAATACTATTTAAAAATGTTTGCCAATTATGTTGAACTGAAAATTAAACAAAAGTTTAAAAAAATTTAATTTATATTTCTATTAAGCTGAACGTTTTCTTTTATAGCTGTACTATGGATATTAATTTTACGTAAATTTAGTTTCTTACTTCAGTAACACACGGTTTTAAACGAACATGTATAACGTCAATTAAATAAGAAATGTACTTACGACAGGATTCTGCAGATGAAAAGAAAGAAAGAAAAACGAATGAAAAATATTAACTTTGTATAAAAGTGAAGAAACATTAGTAACCCATACCTTACTGCGGAATGGACTTAACTTTGTTTGCATTTGGAATAGTCCATAAGTTGTTGCATTGTATACGGATTTAACTTTGTTAAAATGTGTATAGCAAATAAAGTAGCAGGACAGAGTGCATGAATCTGTACGGCCGGCGCGGCTCTATCTTATTGGCACAGGTTTAGAACTATAATTGGTAATATTCAAAGAGTAAAAATATTTTTACTGAGTGTTAACCCCAACCAAAATTGATTCCAACCAAATTGAATGCAATATGATTTATTCATAAACATTGAGAAAAAAAGGTGTTAGTAACAAGTTTTCTCAACCAAAATTTAAAGACATCAGAAAAAAAATGCTACCCCTAGTTAATCGAATGATAGGAAATTATCAGAAATTTAATTTGACAACGTAAGTATAAAGAATAAGAAATCAACTTACCTGTGGACTTTGTCAGTGTAAGAGTGGCTCCATTACTTTGTCCAGTTAGTGCTGGGACAGTCTCCGGGGTTTGATCCCTCCGACAACTGTTCGGCACAATGGAAGCTTTGGTACCGTCCCCCGATATTGACTGACATGAATAAAATACGTTTGTATATTTACATTACAAATACAAGTTTACATCAAAATTTATGTAAGATTATTTAATATGAAATTGTATTGTTATTTATGTTTTTTGTTGTTGGTTTTTTGTTTGTTTGTTTGTTTTCTTTTAATTTATTTCTTATTTTGTATCATTTATTTATTTTATTTATTCATATATTTACAAAAGTTATTTTCGTTGTTTGACAGTAAAGATTATAAAAACAACATTTAAAACATTTGTCAATAAGAGCTTTATTAAAAAAAACAACAAACAAACGGTGGCATGTTTATTGCATGAAACTTGAATAAAATGGATTAAAAACAAACTTTGATGAAGAAATGCATGTTATTCCAGTGACACGATATGTTATTTTTTATGCAGATCTTCACACGTTTGCTTCATCTTGCTTTCCTGACATTCTTTTACAAGAAAAGAACTTTCGAAAAGACAAAAAGGAGTAAAACTTAATGCTTACAAAACATGAAAATCTGTAGACGTCAACGTTATCAATGTCCGCATCAGCGTCATTTCCGTTGTAGATAGTGACGTAATTATCGCCATCAGAGGGAACTGTATCAACACACCACACACTTTCAGATACTGTTGATAAAATATGACATTTTCATAATGTATTAGTACTTTTTAATACGTTTGTTACTATAAATAGTTACAGTTTTGCCAAAAATTTCAATTGATTACATGTATGCGTTTTCGGTCAGCGTATAACGCATGACGCCGTTTATAGAGTTATTTAATCATTGAGCAACTTAGCGCGCTCCTTGACGCCGTTTAAACAGTAATTTAAGCATAACCAAACTATGCGTGCTACCTGAAACCGTGTTAACAGTAATAAAAGTATGCCAAACTTTATGTGCTCACTGCCACCGCTTAAACAGTAATTTAAGCATAATCAAACTATTCGTCCTCTCTGACGCCGTTTAAACCATTATCTAAGCATAATCAAACTGTGCGTGCTCCCTGAAGCCGTTTAGAGAGTAATTTAAGCATAACCAAACTATGCGTGCTACCTGGCACCGTTTAGATAGTAATTTAAGTATAATTAAACTATGCGTCCTCCCTGACGCCGTTTAAACCGTAATATAAGCAAAATCAAACATGCGGGCTCCCTGAAGCCGTTTAGACAGTAATTTAAGCATAACAAAACTATGCATGCTCCCTGGCGCCGTTTTAACAGTAATTAAAGCATAACCAAACTATGCGTGCTACCGGGCACCGTTTTAACAGTAATTTAAGCATAATCAAACTATGCTTGCTCCCTGGCGACGTTTAGACAGTAATTTAAGTATAACCAAACTATGCGTCCTCCCTGACGTCGTCTTAACCGGGCACCGTTTTAACAGTAATTTAAGCATAATCAAACTATGTGTGCTCCTTGAAGCCGTTTAGACAGTAATTTAAGCATGACCAAACTATGCATGCTCATGCGTTGAAAACATTATGTGTAACAGTAAGAATTGACAATTTTCAGGGGTGATTAAGGGAGGAGCTGAAAACTTATGAGGTACTTCCTTTATAGAATATATGAAATTATAAAAATTTAATTCCTAATTAGTAGTTACAATATGTTTTAAAGGACTTTATTACTCTTAATTAGGAGAAATTACAACCTAATTAGAATTTTGTTTAAAAAGTTTAAAAAGCCGTTTTAGGATATATTATGAATGCTTGGAAAAACTAAGTCCTAATTAAAGGTGTCTTTTTTTTTTTTAAGATATAAAGAAGTATAAAATTTTAATAGGATATTTCTAAGTTTGATTTAGGTTTTCTGTTTTTCTTATTTAGTATTTCATAGCTCCTAATTAAGCATAAGAAAGTCGATGATATAATTTTATTTCTACTAATTAGGCTTTTAAAACTTATTTTTAAGATTTCTAAAGGATACTTTGGCTTATTTTTCCTAAGCAAGAGTTAAAAATTTTAATTAATTGTTTCTTGGAGTAAGAAAGTTCTAATTAGATATTTTATTTCGCCTATTTAGAAGTAGTAAAATCCTAATTATTCTTTTATAACTCCTAATAAAATAAGGAAATAGTCCTTATTAAGATTATAAAGCCCCTTAAGAAAAGCAAAGAAGTCCTTATTATAATACTTTTGCAATAGAACATTAAGATTTGGAAGCAAAACACATGTAAGAAAAAATGTTAGAGATTTTCGACCGTGCGACCACATACACGCATCGAGGACATTTCGGGAAAAAAGTGACCGTGCGACCACATACACGCATCACAGATTTCCCCTTCTCATACGAGAAAGGGACAAAGAGCAGTCCGCCCCTAAACAAAATAGGGCAGACTTTGAAATATTGCCTTTACCTGATCGATATTGATAAGGTGGCTATTTCCTTACCAAAATGTTTGAATTGGTTTATATACAACTATAATTATGCAAACCAAGCGGGTTTCAGTTTTCGTCCATTGCAGTTCCTTTTAAAATTTTAAGAATATTTTATATATTTGTTTGGAAAATTCTTAGTTTACAGTTTTATTTTATTTTCATTTTATGTATATTAGAGAATTTTCTGCAAAACATGAACGTTTCAAATACGTTTTTTATTCATTAAATGTTGGAGATATATTTCACACTTTGTTTGCAAATATTTGCTTGAGGGCATCTCGACTTATCCTACTTGCGAAGAAAAGTACCAGAACAGAAGAGGACAGAACTTGTAAAAGGAAAATACCAGTGAGACGGGCTGCAAAAAGATTAATTTTGAGCAGATGATGCAAGCAATCTGGTCGATTATGTACGAAAAACCAGTGTGGACATTTCAACTTCATGAATTCCCAATTTAATCTTCGTTAAATTCACAATTTTAACTTCCTGAATTCATGATTTCAACTTCGTGAACTTCAACTGCACAAACGTACGCTTTCAGCTTCAAGAATTTACGATTTCACCCCGAAAAAATTCACGATTTCAACTTTTCATTGATTAAGCTTCGGGAAATCGCGATTTTAACTTCACGAACTCATTATTTCCACTTTACGAATTCACTATTTAACTTCATTTATTCAAATTCATGTTTTCATTCTTCACGATTTCAACTTCACAAATTCAGGATTTCATCTTCATGAATTCACGAATTTAACTTCATTATGATAAAATTGTGAAGTTCAAAACATAAATTCATGAGGTAGAAACATAAATTCATGAGGTTGAATTCGTGGAGTTGAAATCGTGAATACAAAAACCATGTTTTATCAGAATACGATATATAACAAGAGCACCGCTAGGCGGAGCATTATATGCCCGAAAGTGTTTTTTTTTTAATAAGGATGAAGCATTTATAAGACATGGGAATTAGCTGTTCATCCTATAAAATTTTACAGCTGTAGGTTGATTAATACTTAAGTTATTAATAATGACCTTAACCTTTGACCTCTTTTGACCCCAAAATCAATAGGGGTCTTCTACCTTATATATGGACAATCATCCTAAAAAGTTTGAATATTGTTGGCCACTTGGAACTTTTAATTATGCTCTAGAAACTGTTTTCAGTATTAAGGTAAAAGTGACATTGACCTTTGACCTTGTGACCCAAAATCAATAGGGGTCTTATACCCAATATGGACAATCATCCTACGAAGTTTTGAATATTGTGGCCAAATGGAACTTACTTTATGCCCCGGAAACTGTTTTTTGGTTTTAAGGTAATTGTGACCTTGACCTTTGACCTTGTGACCCAAAATCAATAGGAGTCTTCTGCCCAATATGGACAATCATCCTATGAAGTTTGAATATTGTGGGCCAAATGGAACTTAAGTTATGCTCCAGAAACTGTTTTCAGTTTATAGGATAATAGTGACCTTGACCCTTGACCTTTTGACCCCAAAATCAATAGGGTCTTCTACCTAATATGGACAATCATCCTATGAAGTTTGAAACACTGTGGGCCAAATGGAACTTAAGTTATGCTCTGGAAACTGTTTCCAGTATCAATGTAATAGTGACCTTGACATTTGACCTTGTGACCCCAAAATCAATAGGGGTTTTCTTCCAAATATGGACAATCATCCTATGAAGTTTGAACACTGTGGGTCAATTGGAACTTAAGTTATACTCCGGAAACTGTTTTCAGTATCAAGGTAATAGTGACCTTGACCTTTGACCTTGTGACCCCAAAATCAATAGGGGTCTTTTGACCCAATATGGACAATCATCCTATGAAGTTTGACACTGTGGGTCAAATGGAACTTAAGTTATGCTCCGGAAACTGTTTTCAGTTTTAAGGTCATAGTGACCTTGACCTTTGACCTTTTGACCCCATAATCAATAGGGGTCTTTTACCCACTATAGACAATCATCCTATGAAGTTTGAACATTGTGGGTCATTTGGAACTTAAGTTATGCTCCGGAAACTGTTTTCAGTATCAAGGTAATAGCGACCTTGACCTTTGACCTTGTGACCCCAAAATCAATAGGGGTCTTCTACCTTATATGGACAATCATCCTATGAAGTTTGATTATTGTTGGTCGAATGGAACTTAAGTTATGCTCCGGAAACTGTTTTCAGTTTTAAGGTCATAGTGACCTTGACCTTTGACCTTTTGAGCCCAAAATCAATAGGGGTCTTCTACCCAATATGGACAATCATCCTATGAAGTTTGAACATTGTGGGCCAAATGGAACTTAAGTTATGCTCCGGAAACCAAATTGCTAACGGACGGACGGACGGACGTACGGACGGACGGACGGACAGACAGACAGACGGACGCCAGGGGCTATAACATAATATGCCCTTTCGGGCATATAAAAAGGACATTACCTGAATATGCTACTTTGGTACTGCATGTACTATAGTCGAATGACATTTCCTGGCTATCAAAACAAGTTGACAGCACGTCTCCTGGAGAGTTACAGGAAGTAGTACCGTCTGCCGTGTGAGTGTAGTCATAGGAGCCGAGAAATGTGTATGGGCAGTCAATCTTTGCTGCGGCAACATTGTCTAAAAGGAAGAAGAGTATATGGTAATTCTCAAAGGAATTTGAAATTGAGATAAGGTGCAAGAAAAATTTATCGGATTATATATGGGCTGGAAATTGGGCAAATATTTTGCTTAGAATAGCGGTATGGCCGAATGGTTAACATGTCTAATGATTGCCATCCGTGTGACTTCAAACCCCGTCAGAGTCGAACTGTTGTTTCCTTAAACCAGAAACTTTATACTCATTGCACAGTACTTGCTGGTTCCAGGAACCGATTCGAGAGTTGTCTATAAGCTAATAGCTTCCTACACAATCGAACTAATATATAATCTGTAAAAACACAGTAAGCATGAAAAATACTTAACAACCTTAACGTTAACTGTACAATGTTTCCAATCTTATGCAGTATTTATTCCATGCGCTCTTATGTTTGTTTTTCTTTAGTCAGCAAGCCGCTAAATTGATGCTACGCACAGTTCGACATGTTTTCCTGCATTCGTGGTTTATAAGTTCACAGTCTTGAGACTGTCAAGCTATTTGAAGCTCGCAATACATAATCGTCACTAGGACACCGAATCTTTATCATTACGTCATGAATACATTTTGATGTATAAAGATATTTTTTACAGTAAAACGAAGCTAAAGAGATCTTTTTAATCGTGACTTACCTTTTTTAATCATCACCCTATACTCAGAATCAGCCGGTCTTCCAGCGGCATATAGATCGTTCTGTAGACACAACAGTCCCCAATTCTCGCTATTGGCGTCTTCTGAAACACCGACGCGTTCGTTGTCCAACTCACCACTTGCACCTGAAGCATTTAAAAGTACATCAGATTTAACTGAGACTTAACAGAACGTTGATTTCACTTAGAGTATAGTCCAATTAGGGCAAAAAGCCTTTTTATCATATCATTTCTAGTTGTGTAGTATGTGGGTGGTTCGGGTGTTAAAAACATCGACACTGTTAAGCTCATATTGCAACTTGTCTAGTTTAATTGGCGGAGGAAGACCCAAGGTGCCGGTCATCGCATTATTCTTTGCTCGAACGGGTACGTTAGAATAATCACCGATCTTCCGTAAACTAGCCGGATATATTTTCCTCAATGGAAAGAGTCCAAAAGTCACGGTCGGGATACAAACTCAGTAGGATGCAAAGAATATCTAGTCAGTGCTCTTCACCACTTGGTCATAAAAGCTAATTTTTATCAACAAGTACTTGAGTTTTGGGGTCCTTTTACCCTGAATTAGATATGGGGGTATTTTAGAATATAGAAAGCATTATTGACCAGTGTACCGTGATACTGACAATCAAGAATACTAACCAGATTTGAGGTAATATCTGTACGAAGACGGAGTAATTTCTGACAGTTGCAAACACAAAAATCCATAAAATTGTTTATTGAATAACTCGAATGTGTTCGGAGTGCTGGAAATAGAAATATAAAAAAGCTCCTTAAGTCTTTTTCTTCAAAGTTATTGTTACAAGTATTAATTTGTAACGGCACAATCATTTTTTCATATTATTTTGGTCATATCTGGAGATTAATACTGTTATAGAACGTAAACGAAATATTATCCTTAGGCTAATAAAACATACAAAAACAACATATTCATCTGCTGATATCATCATATTTACAGATGAATTTATGCATACGCCACCTACTTAAGAGGAATTTAACTATAATTGTTTTTCTTATGTTAGGTTCTTCGGCTTTTTTTTTCTTTCTTTTTTTTTAATCAAGAAACATGTACAAGCGGTTACAGACAGTCCAATATGCAGTAAAACCACCTGCAGAGCAACTCCCTTGGGATGTTGTTGCTAGGAGGTATTTCTCGAGAGAGTTTAAATTTGGCGTTAAAAGTTAGTGTGGGAAGTTCTGATTCTGCTGTAACAGTTGCAAAGAGGTTTGTGTCTTATAAAGGGCCTCTCTGCGGAGGCTACACTGTACCTTTATAACGTTTATGTTAATTTTTCTTTGTCAACACCGTCTCCAACATCATTGTCATCGTAATCATCATCACAATCATCAACAACATCATTATTATCATTATAATTTCATCAACAACATTATCACTCTAATCATAATGAGCATAACTATTATCATCATCATCATCATCACCATGAATGTAATCAATACCACCGTCATCACCATCACGATCATCATTATGATTACCATTATCTTCATAGTTAATATTATCATCATCGTAGTCATCACCTTATTTTTATATATAATTATCATCATCATATTCTTATTTCTATATTTCTATCGTTTTTGTTATCATTGTCTTTATCATTATCAGCTTATGAGCTTTGAAATTTAAATAACTGCGCATCTGAACTCTAACCTTGCATTTCATACGACAGTGTACTCAAAGAAGTCAAAACAATGGCACTCTTTAACAAGTACTTACATGGCGACTATAATGTTGTCCGACTGATACAGTGTTGTTGAGTGGCACTTCCAGGTATCGTAGTCAATACCAGCAGTTGTGAATGTCCATCCAGTTAAGGTATCTGTGGTGAAAGTAATCTCCCCTTTACTACTGTCATCCCATATCGTATTAGCCAAGACATCGGGCCAGTCACAGGATCCTAGTATATACAAGTTTATTTGTATGTCAGTCTAGATAAATCATGTACATTATTAATAATTAATATTTTTAATATGTTAAATTAACCTCTGCCCCCTCCCCCTGCTTCCCCCCTACGCCAATCCATTCACTTCACCCCTTTGTCACAAACAAACTAATAACAAGTTAATTTTCAATATTCCATTAAACCAAAGGGAGGGTCCATGAGGACAAACATACACATAATGAACAGGACAGTGTATAGCATATACATACAATATTGATAATAAAATGTGTAAGCGGAGTATCAAAAACAAAACAACATATAAAATGCTGAAGGTAGCTCGCTACTTTCCGACTAAAATTTGACAACAAAGCGCCCATACTAATGCTCCTTCTTTAGAAAATAATGCTGCTGATCTAAATGTTCGAGTACCAAAAAATCAAGATCTGTGATTTTGTCAAATTTCGGTAGAGAAAATAGCGAGCTACCTTAAATAA
This sequence comes from Ruditapes philippinarum, assembly GCF_026571515.1. NCBI lineage: Eukaryota > Metazoa > Mollusca > Bivalvia > Venerida > Veneridae > Ruditapes > Ruditapes philippinarum. Next base: position 46,694 of record NW_026855009.1, read on the forward strand.
TAGCAAAAATTAGTAAGAGGTTATCTGCAAAACATTGCTATGCATGAGAGTGATAAAATATATTTATTATGTGTAATTTAAATTTACATTCATATGTTTTCGTGTATGTTGTTCTTGTCGAAACAAAACATATACTAGTATATTCAAAAATGTTAATTGAAGTTCGTTTTTTATCGTAAATTTTAAGAGTAATTTTTCAATTGTTCTGGTGACATGATAACTATTTAAAAAAACTTTTGACTACAGCACTTACCTGATATATTTTTCACTATGAACAATATAATTGATATTAGTTTTATAACCATTTTCATGTATTATAAGGTCTAAATATTATAATAAAAATATTAAAATCCATAAACAAAACTATGAATAATACATAAATAAATTATAACTATATACGAAAACATTCCATAGTTGTTATCATTCAGAAAAAGTCCCTTAATTTCTTTATGAAGTATTATATTACATTTTCGTTTAAGCATAACAACTTTAAACAAAAGACGAATGGCACGCCTAATGACTCCGCAAGTGCGTTTGTGTTTTTAAAAGATAGATAAAAGTGATTTAGTATCACGTAGTCTTTATTGTAAGAGATAAGGTGATTAGTTAAACTGCTCTGACTAATTTTCAATAATGATATTTCTGATTTGAACCATTATTATTATTTGAAAAATAACATCAGAATATAATAAAGATGACACTGGTGTTATGATGATATGTGTTGTTTTGATATATTGAATAAATTATACTTGAAATATTATTATAGATGTTAATGGCAATATTGTTATACTGAAAACATGATTTTGAAAAATTTGACTATATTAATTAAATTATAAAGGCAATATTTAATTAATTATATTTGAAATGTAACTAGTATATTAAATAGGGGCAATATTGTTATGTTGAATATATTATATAGGAAATGTAACTATATTGAACACATGATAGGGCAATATTGATATATTGTAATGAATTAATTATACAAATGTACTTGAAGTGTGTAACTATATCAAATAGATGTTAAGGGCAGTATTGTTATATTGAGTAAATCATATTTAGTGTCTTGAACTATATATATGAAACTATATTAAACACATGAGGGGGACAATATTGATATATTGAATAAATTATAATTGAAATGTAATCTTATTACTGATGGAATCATCACTTAAGGATACGTATGCAAAAAATCAACCCAGAGTGTCTTTTCTTGAGAATGGTACAGGCGTCCGACGTGAAAATGCTGCCGTTGTAATTGCATGCAGAAATGTAATTTCGAGGCTGCCTGTTATGACGGAAAATGCACTGAAAGTTGCTAGCAGTCTGACAGAAAATCAAGCTTACTCTTTTATCATTATTAAAAAAAAGTAGAGGCTTGAAAAGTACATTTTACCAATACAGCGGGGTTAACATTGAGCTTGAAAATATGTACAGTATTACCAGTGTAAGAATTGTCAGAAGCTCTTGCTTAAATTATTTTTATCACATTATTTCCTATTACAAGTAGGATAAGTCGAATATAGAAATTAAATGCGTACTTTGGCAAATACGTATGCCCCCAGGTTAATATTTGCAAACAAAGTGTGAAATTATCTCCCATATCTAATGCATTGAAACGTTCATGTTTTGCAAAAAATTAATAATTCTGTTATATACATAGAATGGAAATTAGATAAAAACTGTAAACTCAAAATTTTCCAAGAAATTAAATAAGATCTTTTTAAAATTTTACAGCGGACTTAAAAGGACGAATACTGTTACCCAACTTGATTTGTATTACTGTTCTCGTATATAAACCAATTCAACACATATCTATGACAATTAGCCTCCTTATCAATGAATAAGGAATTGGCATGTTTTTAAAGTTTGCCCTTTAAAAAAGGGCAGACAACTCTTTGTCCCTTTCTCATACGAGAAGGGGAATTCCGTGATGCGTGTATGTGGTCGCACGGTTACTGTTCCTTCTAAAATGTCCTCGATGCATGTATGTGGTCGCATGGTCGAAACTCTAAAATAATAATAGTCTGAAGGTCTCAACAAAATTTGGTAACGAATTCTAATTAGTAAATAATTTTAAAAGTCAAAGTAGAAATGTCCTATTTCTATATAGGAGTTTTAAAAGCCTAAAAAGGACTTTCTAATTAAGATGCAGTATAATTAGGATTTTGATTCTTCTAATTAGGAGATGCAATAAGCCTTATTACAATTTCATACTCCCAGTAAAAAATTAGGAAATTTACCTCATAATTAGGAGTAATAAACCTGTTAATAACGTGAAACTCTTAATAAGAAATTCTAAAAGCCAAAGTAGGAGACATAAAATTATTAATAGGAGTTGAGTAATATAATCATAATTAGGAGGAGCTTATAAATTAAGAACCAAATTCGAACTTTGTTCCTTATAATTAAGTTTAATAAAAAGAAGAGATAATAATTCTATTTCTCCAAATAATATTTAAAAATTCTATTTAGGTAGTTTTCAGATATTAAAACTTCTCAACAACAAAGTAAGGTCATACAGCAATTTTCAAGCTTGACTCGTGGAGGAATGTTGTTATAATTGTGTTTGAAATGTAGTTGTGGCGGCGTTTCCCAGTTAGAGAATTCAGCGTTGAAATGGGCCGTTTCATCATGAAACAGATTATTTTTCCTCCAATTTTCATATAAGCAGCATTTCGGATTAAAAACAAATACGTTTCAAGTAGATATAATGTCTAAAGATGAAATAAGATTGAAATCAAATCAAAACATTAGTTAATAAAGAAAATATAGGATATTTGTTCTTGGAGACAGCTCTGTCGTGAAGGAGGTAGTCATGTCGCCAAGGAGATAGTTCTATGGTTACGTACAAAGTGTTTTATTGTGTATATTTTATTCATAACATTTCTCACGACACAAAAATTTAATAAACACAATATACATGTATATTGTTTATATATAATTACAGCGTTCAAATTGTTATCGACTTAATTGTTTTTCACTGTACACAACGACATGCACTAGCTGGGAAGTAGCGATAGAGCGATTTACCGTATACCTCCGAAAGAGGTACATGTAGCTCTATCATTTACCATTCGTGTTCTACTGTACTCCAGTTAATAGTTTAAACATTTTATTTGCAAACAAAAAGGACATTTAAAGTGTATTGGTCTATGATGAAAAGTACGAATATATTGATAGTCTAAAGCATCATGTGTGATAACAAACCATAAAATAATAATATGTGGATGTTGATAATAAATTGTTTGGAAAAAAAAACCCATTAGTAATTCATCATATAGATGTGTTATCAAATCACGAAGAACTAGATAAGCATTTATGTTTAATAAATATTTTGTAAGAATATCCGAATGACACGTTTCTATTGCTTTCATCAATAGACTGGTAAAGAGATATTTTAAAAAGCACGTGAAAGTACAAGTTGAATGAGTTTGATCAGTTACTTCATCTTTTCATCGACGCCGACTATTAATTTTATACCTACCCTACAAAATAGTTTAAACAAATTAGTAATAACGTATTCTAGTCAGTAGTTCTGTGCTTCTCCTGCCTTTAATTGCATGTCTCGTACAAGGTTAATATGGCAAATTATATATTTGCACCTCACCGATGTTGGCTACATTGCCAATAATCGTCATTTCCTCTTTTTCTTCTTCTTCCTTTTCTTTTTATTTTTAATAATCATTCTTATTACGTGTTATTATGTTTGCCAGATACAAAAATACGCCAGGGACAATGTGTTTTATTAGAAAACAAATAAAACATCCAGTAAAATGGTTATTTATCGAAAACAAAACATAAGGACGAAAATTCTTTAATTATCAAAGAGAGAAAAGTTAAAGAATTTCGTAAGCTCTCACATAATTTGAGTCACGTAACAACATTCACATTACAAATGTACAAAACAATCACAAAGGAGTACTTCAAATAAACTGGTAAAACAGTTCGCCATTACATTTACAACATTTAATATCTTAAATTGACATGTCAATCTTTCAGACTCGACAAAACCTTTCATCCCTTTTTTACGGAGAATTTCATACGAAAACAGTTAATACAATTGTCCAGTTGTAACATACAGGGTAATGATTAACTAATAACACGTGATTCAACAGAAACTTAATAAATAAATGAACAAGTAAATAACATTTTATTGAACAGTTGTAAACATATTTGATCTTGGAGTACTACATTCATCGGGTTCTTTGACTTTCATGTGATGTTTAACTGGAGTTGAGGCTCTCTGTGGCTGCTCAGACAGCTTTAGCTTTGGTACTACCGATCCTCCATTACTAATGCCTCCCCCAGTCTTAGATACTGACCCAAAACGTTTAACCTTTGTTGTAGACCGAGCACTAGCTTTCTCCGATTCACTTTCAGTATTGTTTTCTTTCTCGTACTTGCTATTCTTCACTTCAGACTCATTAGCTTCAATAGAATTCTGACGTTGAATTTTCTTACCGAACGACAATTTCTTCTTTTTAGTGTGACTCTGTGTGGTGCTAGAGTTACCTCTTGGAGTAACCAAAGTGCCGTTTTCTGATATAGGTGGAAATATACTAGGGTTAGAACTATAGCTGGGTCCATTTTCGTGTTTAAGTTTGGATTTTATGCTCCAAGGAGCTGGATTGTTTTGGTCTAATATCACTGAGCTCGTCGTGTCTTCTCGTATTAGGTTTAAATGGCTCAGATGAAGACTGGAATTTGACGTGGATGACGATAAAGACCGTGGAGTGACGGAATCAACTCTGAAAGGAAACATTATGTGTCTTTAATAAAGTTTTGGAGTTTAGGATCAGATTTTTTTAAAGATCTATCTCATATGAAGATATTAAGGAAGCCTCATTGACAGATGACTGTGGCGCCGTTATATGTCGCAATGCCGCTAAATGTCGCAATTGCCGCTAAATGTCGCACCATTGCCGCTAAATGCCGCAACCGCCGCTAAATGTCGCAAAATCATTTGCCGTTAAATGTACGCAATGTTAACGTTAATGTCGCACGAATTTCCCTTACCGTTAAATGTCGCAACACTACCGTTAATGTCGCAAGATGTAAATTCATGTTAAAATCATTTCTAAAGTAGAATTATGTTACCTTTTAACATTCTCATAGTTATTTTAATTGTAGTTGCAATTACACAAAAAAATCTTTGTCTTACTTGGTTTCTTTAATGAACCTAAATTTTCGAGGTTTTGAAGCTGCTATATAATGTAAATCTTCAGGCTAGAAAGGATAATTGATACTAAATTCTTAATAGATAAGTATTTTTCTTTTCTTTAACATTTCGTTTGTAACCCTGATTGACAACAGATTAAAGGTATAATGGTAATTGTTTCGCCCTTTCAGAATTTGGTTTAAGTCATTTCATTTTTTTTCTCAGAAACTACCGAATTTACTTTAAAAGTGGTTTAGTTGTTCACTATGCTCATATGATGCAATATAAAAGGCACATAATCCTAGTTATATTTTGCTAAGTTATTCCCCTTATTTCTCTAAGATGTTTTCGCTCTGATTAACCTTTTGGTTACGGCTTATTTCAAACATATTCACTTTAAACTTAAAATACTTATTTCATATGAAAGTACTTATGCATTTCTAAATGACAGATGACCCAGAAAGGTATTTTTTCTAAAAATATCTCCCTTTTTATTTTTCCAAAATAAAAACAACATCACAAATATTCACTTCAAACGTGAAAATATAGATTGAATATCAAGGCAATTTTTTTTTATTTTAACTGAAACGGCAAATACGTGAAAAACATAGTATGAAATGCACGTTCAATACGAAAATCAAAGAAAAAAATCATGTAGTACTCCTTGATCATGTAGTATTCGATCCGCAGTCGGGTGCTAGATATGAGCGAATTTTACGATTATATGCACCGGAATTTTTGTAAGCAGCCAGCCCGCATAGAGCTCGAGACTTGTAACCTCGACCTTGTTGGTTCTATTCCCGGGCTGGCCAACTAAAATTACTTATCAGTCTTTCGGATGATACTTTAAATCGGGGTCCCGTGTATGGGTGCTAAAACAACTTGGCACTTTAAAGAAGGGGAAGCGTCTGGAATCGGAGCATCTTTCTAAATCTGTAATTGCACTATCCTCTAAAATCTAAAATGACTTGTACTCTTCTGGAGGACTCGCCCATATGGGCAACCGGTGGCGAGTATAAATAAACGCAAATTCACACACAGTAAGCAGATGTCAAAGTTAAAATAAGTACACAAGATTTAGTACATTTTACTATTTGTCAAACATTATTTACGCTTTGACATTGTGGCAAGTGATATTTTACTCGCCAAAGTCCGCTTTATAACTATGAAAGATTCTCAGTAAATATCATATAATAAGAATTCAAATAATTGATTAAGCTCATATTGGCCTTGCTGTTTGGCTGAAGACAGCTAGCCGTTTTGGCCAGAGAATTTAGGCTTTTTATATCATTGCTTTGCTGTTATGAAAATCTTAATCTGTAACGCCCTTATTATAAATATTTCAATGAAATTAAAATCTGACTTTTCGAAAAAACACAAGACATGAATATTACATATGTAGCGACGGTATTTTGGTTAGATATCTGTAACCACTTTTATGTTCGTCCTTAAATGCGCATGTCGAGTACGTCATAGTGAAGTTCAAATGACCATAAAATACAAAGATACGCACAATAGTGTATCTATTTTAAGATAATTTTAAGAACTTTATTTTTCAAAACAAAAAAATGGAAGCAGATGTGTAAAGAAAACATCTTTTTAATTTATCGCAACAATAATATGAATGACCACTGCCTTTCTGGCGTTAAAATGGAAATAAAAACACACATACGACTAGCAAATTTGATAAAAGCATAAACTGTTTGTGTGAACTTCATCCTGCAAATTTAAATCTATTTTAGCATTTGTGACCGTGACCAATTGATCCCTTCCACAATCAAAAGGAAGAATACCATGCAAGTTATCTACCTTCCAAATATGAAATACATTTGTCAATAGATAAAGGCTGTAAAAGAGTAGAAATCTATTTCAGAACTGGTGACCTTGACCCAACTGAACCATAACTCTATCCAAAGGAGAAGACCTCAATTCCATGTTCCTACCAAATATAAAAGACATTTTCCAAAAGAATAATGTTAAAACACCTGTAAAAATGTTAAAATCTATTTTTGGCATTGGTGACCCCCAACTAAACCCACAGGAAGAGGACCTCCCTTGGCATGTTTGTATATGTATGTTATAAAAATCACACCTGTGACCTTGACACTAGGGACCCCTTACTCCATAAAAAATACCATTTATGGTATCCACCTATATAGAGGATATCATTAAATAATTTTTAAGATAAATCCAACTTACTGGAATAGTTTAACCATACAAGGTCCTATTTTCAAAGTGAAAAAAAAGGAATATAACTTGGGAAAATGGATGGCAATATCATGAACTTTTCCTAAATAAGTAAGTGTGGAAATTATGAAGCCATAAGTATAGACAGTACTTAAATAAATCCAAACTGCCGTTTAAGGTTAACGATATTCATTCTCAAACTGCTGGAAAATGACATAACTTGATTAAAATTTATGAAATAATAATGTTACTTGCCAGGATCAAGTTTATTGTATTGATTAAATAAATGTGTAAATTATGAAGCCATTTGTACGAGTAGATTTTAGGAAAAATCCAACTTGCCGTTTTAATTATTTGATCGTTCCATTTTTTAAAACATGACACCAATTTTAGGCTGCCAGGCTACTAGACTGCCAGCTTTAGACTATAGACTACAAAGTTAAGTGTCCTAAAGGTAAATGCATTTTTTTTTCCCATAATCATGCATGTGTATGTGCTTTTTGCATTACCTTTCATAGTGATTTTAATGTATTTTAAATTGTTTCCATATTTATAATATAAGTCATTTAACTTTGAGCTACTAGGCTGCCGACTCTAAGCTGTTAGATTTTCCAACTTCAAGGTTGCAAAGCTGACATCGATAGGCTGTTAGGATGTGAGGCGGCCTCATCAGGATACCAGGCTGCCAACGTTAGGCTATCAGGGCGTTAGGCAAACTCCTAAGGCCTAGGGCGTCAGCAATTTAGGCTTCCTCTTCCAACAGCGAGACAATTTGCCTCCTCAGTCAACTAGGCCATCAGACTGCCACCTCAGGCAGCCTGTCTCTTCTGCCATTTACAGACACAATTTTACTAAACTATTTACAGAACAATACCAATTTTGCAGTTCCATAAAAATAGTAGACAATTGTATAATTATCAATATCGAGGGCTGAAAGCGAAACTAGTGTAAGTGCATTTTCAAACATTTTACAGGAGAAGGAAATAACTGTTTAAATTTATTATTACTAAATATTTTAACTAAATACTACAATTATATGTGCAAATCAATTATTTTTCACTACTTCTTTGTTTTGATTTTCAGATTCATTCATCACAGATAAAAATATTATAATAAACGTCACTTAGAACAGTTTCACGCTAAAAAACCTTTTAAAATGTTTAAAAAATTGAATGTGAAAGGTGTGTAAGTGCAGTTACTCAAGATTATTTTTTCAACTATTTATACCTCAATTAATGTGGTTTTGGTTCTAAAGAGCTGTTTTTTTTATAATATTCATCTTTTTTGTAAAATGTCAGTTACATTGTTATCACATTTATAAATGCAGACATTTGAAAGTCTGTCATTGTCACTTACATACTGGTAGGATCAGCTCAACCAAAGTTCCAAAAGGTATCTAAGGGGAATAATTGAAAGAATTGAGTCTGGTGTTAAATTTTATTCAATGGGGTTTATTAGTGAAATAAAATCTGTATCACCCACAGTTTATCACTGACATAGGGGAATATTGGTTTAGAAAGTAATTTGAACCACAATTTGGTTCCACATTGTCATGTTACTTTGTTATAATAATCACTTAAGTTTGTAAGAGGTTAAAAAGGCCTTGTGTTAAGTCAATTCCAGGTCTTCATAGATATGAACTATAAATACTTAAAAACATACTATAGCATATTTTGTAAGTCATGTTCTTATGGGATTTTGCAAACATTGGAAACAATGAAAAACAATGTTATTTTAAATGTTTCATTTCGATTAAGCTTTAGTGAGAATTCATAATTTTGGCAAGTTTAGTATGCAATTTATCTTTAAGTAAATCATACATTCATTACAGATACATTTGTTTGCTCAAATAACTTATCATAAATATTTCACACACAGGAGTCAATATGATTTTACTATTTACTGTAAAGTATTTAATTACAGGTGATAAGGCTAATTCATTTGTGCCAAATGGCATTTTAAATGCACTGCTGTCACATACCATTGATCTGCACCGAAACAGTTAACTTTTGCACCACCATTTACATCATCATTTGTACCAATTGCAATTACAGTGGTGCAATAATTGAAATCACAATTATTGGTTTTACCTTTATGATTTTAGGCACAATTGATATGAAACTTTTTGTGCAAATGATAAATTCTAATTGGCCCAATTGGCACATTTGCAATTGCCCAGGTGATACAATTCTAATAAATTTAAGTTTACCATTGTAGAAAATGTAATATACATGCATATGTATGCCGAATAACATGTAGGTAAATCATATATACCTGTACTGGGGTCCTACATATTTACCGGACAATAAGTTTACCGGACAAAATTTATTTCTGTGAAATAAGGCTTTTTTTTTTGTTTTGATTAAAAAATCATCTGGTCTGAATTCAACACACACTTTCTATTTCAAAGTAAATAACAACAAAACCACTCTCAGGCATGTACATAAAGTTAGTTCCCTATTCCTTATTCCTTATTCCTTTTTCGAATAAGGAATAAGGAATCAGTTCCTTATTCCTTTTTCGAATAAGGAATAGGGAACTAGTTCCTGATTCCTTATTCAAATCTAAATAAGGAACAGCAGAATTAGTATTTAATTAAAATAAAATTTATACCTCATTCAAATCATTGCATAAAGAATCTGCATGAATTATTTTGAAAAAAAAATCGAATAAGGAATAGGGAACCAGTTCCTTATTCCTTATTCATCTCCGAATAAGGAACAGAAGTAAATACGTAAAGAAAAGACACCAGTTGCAATTATTTTTGATAAATCTGCATTAGAATTGCAAGGATCAATCATAAAAATCATGAAATAAAGCATCTGCATAAAAATATTTTTGAACAAAATGTTAAAGTCGAATAAGGAATAGGGAACCAGTTCCTTATTCCTTATTCAACTCCGGATAAGGAACAGAAGAAAATACGTAAAGAAAGACACTAGTTGCAATTATTTTTGATAAATCTGCATTAAAATTGCAAGAATCAATCATTAAAATCATGAAATAAAGCATTTACATAATTTCTTTTTGAAAAAAATGTTAAAGTCAAATAAGGAATAGGGAACCAGTTCCTTATTCCTTATTCAACTCCGAATAAGGAACAGAAGGAAATACGTAAAGAAAGACACCAGTGGCATTTATTTTTGATAAATATGCATAAGAATTGCAAGAATCAATCATTAAAATCATTTCATAAAGCATCTTCATATTTTTTTTTTGAAAAAAAATGTTAAAGTCGAATAAGGAATAGGGAACCAGTTCTTATTCTTATTCAACTCCGAATAAGGAACAGAAGAAATTACGTAAAGAAAGACACCAGTTGCAGTTATTTTTGATAAATCTGCATTATAATTGCAAGGATCAATCATAAAAATCATGAAATAAAGCATTAGCATAAAAATATTTTGGAAAAAAAATGTTCAGGTTCATTCGACTCCGAATAAGGAACAGAAAGAATTACGTAAAGAAAGACAGCAGTTGCAATTATTATTGATAAATCTGCATTAGAATTGCAAGGATCAATCATTAAAACCATGAAATAAAGCATCTACATAATTTTTTTTGAAAAAAAAATGTTAAAGTCGAATAAGGAATAGGGAACCAGTTCCTTATTCCTTATTCAACTCCGAATAAGGAACAGAAAGAATTACGTAAAGAAAGACAACAGTTGCAGTTATTTTTGATAAATCTGCATGATAATTGCAAAGATCAATCATTAAAATCATGAAATAAAGCATAAGCATAACAATATTTTGGGAAAAAAATGTTCAGGTTCATTCGACTCCGAATAAGGAACAGAAAGAATTACGTAAAGAAAGACAGCAGTTGCAATTATTATTGATAAATCTGCATTAGAATTGCAAGGATCAATCATTAAAACCATGAAATAAAGCATCTACATAATTTTTTTTGAAAAAAAAATGTTAAAGTCGAATAAGGAATAGGGAACCAGTTCCTTATTCCTTATTCAACTCCGAATAAGGAACAGAAGAAATTACGTAAAGAAAGACACCAGTTGCAGTTATTTTTGATAAATCTGCATTATAATTGCAAGGATCAATCATAAAAATCATGAAATAAAGCATTAGCATAAAAATATTTTGGAAAAAAAAATGTTCAGGTTCATTCGACTCCGAATAAGGAACAGAAAGAATTACGTAAAGAAAGACAGCAGTTGCAATTATTATTGATAAATCTGCATTAGAATTGCAAGGATCAATCATTAAAACCATGAAATAAAGCATCTACATAATTTTTTTTGAAAAAATGTTTAAAGTCGAATAAGGAATAGGGAACCAGTTCCTTATTCCTTATTCAACTCCGAATAAGGAACAGAAGAAATTACGTAAAGAAAGACACCAGTTGCAGTTATTTTTGATAAATCTGCATTATAATTGCAAGGATCAATCATAAAAATCATGAAATAAAGCATTAGCATTAAAATATTTTGGAAAAAAAATGTTCAGGTTCATTCGACTCCGAATAAGGAACAGAAAGAATTACGTAAAGAAAGACAGCAGTTGCAATTATTATTGATAAATCTGCATTAGAATTGCAAGGATCAATCATTAAAACCATGAAATAAAGCATCTACATAATTTTTTTTGAAAAAAAAATGTTAAAGTCGAATAAGGAATAGGGAACCAGTTCCTTATTCCTTATTCAACTCCGAATAAGGAACAGAAGAAATTACGTAAAGAAAGACACCAGTTGCAGTTATTTTTTGATAAATCTGCATTATAATTGCAAGGATCAATCATAAAAATCATGAAATAAAGCATTAGCATAAAAATATTTTGGAAAAAAAAATGTTCAGGTTCATTCGACTCCGAATAAGGAACAGAAAGAATTACGTAAAGAAAGACAGCAGTTGCAATTATTATTGATAAATCTGCATTAGAATTGCAAGGATCAATCATTAAAACCATGAAATAAAGCATCTACATAATTTTTTTTGAAAAAAAAATGTTAAAGTCGAATAAGGAATAGGGAACCAGTTCCTTATTCCTTATTCAACTCCGAATAAGGAACAGAAGAAATTACGTAAAGAAAGACACCAGTTGCAGTTATTTTTGATAAATCTGCATTATAATTGCAAGGATCAATCATAAAAATCATGAAATAAAGCATAAGCATAACAATATTTTGGAAAAAAAATGTTCAGGTTCATTCGACTCCGAATAAGGAACAGAAAGAATTACGTAAAATTACGTAAAGAAAGACACGTATCTTTACGTATTTCCTTCTGTTCCTTATTCGGAGTTGAATAAGGAATAAGGAACTGGTTCCCTATTCCTTATTCGACTTAAACATTTTTTTCAAAAAAAATTATGTAAATGCTTTATTTCATGGTTTTAATGATTGATCCTTGCAATTCTAATGCAGATTTATCAATAATAATTGCAACTGCTGTCTTTCTTTACGTAATTCTTTCTGTTCCTTATTCGGAGTCGAATGAACCTGAACATTTTTTCCCCAAAATCTTTTTATGCTAATGCTTTATTTCATGATTTTTATGATTGATCCTTGCAATTATAATGCAGATTTATCAAAAATAACTGCAACTGGTGTCTTTCTTTACGTAATTTCTTCTGTTCCTTATTCGGAGTTGAATAAGGAATAAGGAACTGGTTCCCTATTCCTTATTCGACTTTAACATTTTTTTCAAAAAGAAATTATCTAAATGCTTTATTTCATGATTTTAATGATTGATTCTTGCAATTTTAATGCAGATTTATCAAAAATAATTGCAACTGCTGTCTTTCTTTACGTAATTACTTCTGTTCCTTATTCGGAGTCGAATGAACCTGAACATTTTTTTTTCATAAATACTTTTTATGCAGATGTTTTATTTCATGATTTTTATTATTGATCATTGCAATTATAATGCAGATTTATAAAAAAATAACTGCAACTGGTGTCTTTCTTTACGTAATTTCTTCTGTTCCTTATTCGGAGTTGAATAAGGAATAAGGAACTGGTTCCCTATTCCTTATTTGACTTTAACATTTTTTTCAAAAAAAATTTATTAGATGCTTTATTTCATGGTTTTAATGATTGATCCTTGCAATTCTAATGCAGATTTATCAATAATAATTGCAACTGCTGTCTTTCTTTACGTAATTCTTTCTGTTCCTTATTCGGAGTCGAATGAACCTGAACATTTTTTTTTCCAAAATATTTTAATGCTAATGCTTTATTTCATGATTTTTATGATTGATCCTTGCAATTATAATGCAGATTTATAAAAAAAAACTGCAACAGGTGTCTTTCTTTACGTAATTTCTTCTGTTCCTTATTCGGAGTTGAATAAGGAATAAGGAACTGGTTCCCTATTCCTTATTCGACTTTAACATTTTTTTCAAAAAGAAATGATGTAAATGCTTTATTTCATGATTTTAATGATTGATCCTTGCAATTCTAATGCAGATTTATCAATAATAATTGAAACTGCTGTCTTTCTTTACGTAATTCTTTCTGTTCCTTATTCGGAGTCGAATGAACCTGAACATTTTTTTTCCAAAATATTTTTATGCTAATGCTTTATTTCATGATTTTTATGATTGATCCATGCAATTATAATGCAGATTTATCAAAAATAACTGCAACTGGTGTTTTTCTTTACGTAATTTCTTCTGTTCCTTATTCGGAGTTGAATAAGGAATAAGGAACTGGTTCCCTATTCCTTATTCGACTTTAACATTTTTTTTTCAAAAAAAATTATGTAGATGCTTTATTTCATGGTTTTAATGATTGATCCTTGCAATTCTAATGCAGATTTATCAATAATAATTGCAACTGCTGTCTTTCTTTACGTAATTCTTTCTGTTCCTTATTCGGAGTCGAATGAACCTGAACATTTTTTTTCCAAAATATTGTTATGCTTATGCTTTATTTCATGATTTTTATGATTGATCCTTGCAATTATAATGCAGATTTATCAAAAATAACTGCAACTGGTGTCTTTCTTTACGTAATTTCTTCTGTTCCTTATTCGGAGTTGAATAAGGAATAAGGAACTGGTTCTTTATTCCTTATTCGACTTTAACATTTTTTTCAAAAAAAATTATTTAGATGCTTTTATTTCATGGTTTTAATGATTGATCCTTGCAATTCTAATGCAGATTTATCAATAATAATTGCAACTGCTGTCTTTCTTTACGTAATTCTTTCTGTTCCTTATTCGGAGTCGAATGAACCTGAACATTTTTTTTCCAAAATATTTTTATGCTAATGCTTTATTTCATGATTTTTATGATTGATCCTTGCAATTATAATGCAGATTTATCAAAAATAACTGCAACTGGTGTCTTTCTTTACGTAATTTCTTCTGTTCCTTATTCGGAGTTGAATAAGGAATAAGGAACTGGTTCCCTATTCCTTATTCGACTTTAACATTTTTTTCAAAAAAAAATATGAAGATGCTTTATGAAATGATTTTAATGATTGATTCTTGCAATTCTTATGCATATTTATCAAAAATAAATGCCACTGGTGTCTTTCTTTACGTATTTCCTTCTGTTCCTTATTCGGAGTTGAATAAGGAATAAGGAACTGGTTCCCTATTCCTTATTCGACTTTAACATTTTTTTCAAAAAGAAATTATGTAAATGCTTCATTTCATGATTTTAATGATTGATTCTTGCAATTTTAATGCAGATTTATCAAAAATAATTGCAAACTAGTGTCTTTCTTTACGTATTTTCTTCTGTTCCTTATTCGGAGTTGAATAAGGAATAAGGAACTGGTTCCCTATTCCTTATTCGACTTTAACATTTTTTTCAAAAATATTTTTATGCAGATGCTTTATTTCATGATTTTTATGATTGATCCTTGCAATTCTAATGCAGATTTATCAAAAAATAATTGCAACTGGTGTCTTTTCTTTACGTATTTACTTCTGTTCCTTATTCGGAGATGAATAAGGAATAAGGAACTGGTTCCCTATTCCTTATTCGATTTTTTTTTCAAAATAATTTATGCAGATTCTTTATGCAATGATTTGAATGAGGTATAAATTTTATTTTAATTAAATACTAATTCTGCTGTTCCTTATTTAGATTTGAATAAGGAATCAGGAACTAGTTCCCTATTCCTTATTCGAAAAAGGAATAAGGAACTGATTCCTTATTCCTTATTCGAAAAAGGAATAAGGAATAAGGAATAGGGAACTAACTTTATGTACATCTCTCAGGCAAATATTGTTGATTAAGGTCTTTAATTACTAACATACCCTTTTGTTTACTATAGTTATTCCATGACCTGTTCATGCGGGGGAATAATCTGTTCTGCGCATGCCCAAATATTGTGGCCCTTAATGGGATTTAAGATGGGTTTTACTTTTAATTTTTCTCAACGTTAACTCAGGAGACAAATTATAAAACATATAAGGAAACGGGTTATGCCCATGGGAGGAAACTCTACACAGGTACGTATATTAATATTTATTTATACGTATATATTTTATGGCTTTTGTAACATGCTACATGATGACCAAAACGGAACTGTATGACAAAGAACATAATTCCATTTGAATATGGAAATGTTTCATGCGTTTAAGGATTATCAAGAATCAATACTTTAATTGAGTTATTAGTGTTAATTTCAATTACACCCCTACATGGCCTCTTCGTAACAAGCATGGCTGCCGTGTCTATTTTACTGACATACTGGGTTTGCCATTCAAAAGTCGTAGTTTCCTAGATTAATTTCAATTCACGACTTCAGAATGTTTTGATACACAATGTCCGGTAAATTGAGTTGTCTACACGATTTTTTCCTCTTACAATGCCCTACTCTAAAGACATATGTCTACGGTCAAATGTTAAATTTCATGTTTGATAAAGGAATGTTTACGTGTATTAAGAACCCAAAATTATTTAGGTAAAATTCCATTCTTTTTCATTATTTTAAATAAAAGTTACAGCGAAAAAACATCATATTATAAAAGTAACACTAGAACAATAGTCACTATTATATTACAATTATTAGATGGAAAGCATGAAATAGAAAAACTCTCATATAAATTGCCACTTTTAAAAATACCAGAAATTAGCATTATACATTAACATCCAATAAGTAATAGAAAGAGCACCGAAACATGAGGCTATCTGATTTGTACGAGGGGGCAGTGCCCCCCGAGTATAAATCAGATTGCTAAGTGTTTTGGTGTTCTTTCTCTTTTGTATCATAGTCAAACATAAAACATGTTCCCTGCTGTCACAATATGAAACCCCGGGAAAAAGTAACCAATGAACGAGCATCTACATATGATATTTCTGTCCCTTTCCTTTTCTCGTCCGTCACAATAAGTAAACCCCATCAAAAATGAACCAATCAATGGGCACGCTCTGGAGTGCGGGTAACGAATATCTGCACTCCAGTTAACGCCACTGTACATGTATATGTATACTATTTAACTCTGACACATTTTCAACAGAAAATCCCCAAACTATGATACAAGTAAATAAAGAGCATCGAACACTAGGCCTATCTGATTTGTACGAGGGGGCGATAGCCCTGAGTATAAGCAGATTGCGAGTGTTTTGATGTTCTTTCGCTTTTGTATCATAGTCAAACATAAAAACACATTCCCTGTTGTCGCAATATGAAACCCCGGAGAAAAGTGACCAATGAGCGAGCATCTGATATGATATTTCTGTATCCCTTTCTCTGCTGTCGCATATGTAAACCCCAGCAAAAATAACCTATCAATGGGCATGCTCTGGAGTGAGGGTAACTTAATAATCCCTGCACTCCAGTTAATCACACTGTGCATGTATATGTATACAATTTAACTCTGACACATTTTTCAAACAGAAAGGTCCCCAAACTACGATTGACAATTTTGATTTAACACATTTTCCAGTCACTATATATCTATTATTGTTATGCACACGATGAGAAACTTATAAACATTCCACTTTTCAATTAAAACAATTTAAATATAGAACAAATCAATATTATAAGTTTCAATGTATTTTCATCAAGTTTTTTTGTAATTACATCAAGGACAAGATCTGCCAGTATGATTGAAATGTTCCACAGCTTTACTCCTAATTAAGAGGTTAATACAATATTCAGACAAATCTTAAACAATATTCGGTATCTATAATTTGTATCATAGTTTGGAGACCTTTCTGTTGAAAATGTGTCAGGGTTAAATCTTATACATATACATGCACAGTGCGTTAACTGGAGTGCGGGTATTAGTTACCCTCACTCCAGAGCATGCCCATTGATTGGCTCATTTTTGCTGGGTTTTACATATTGTGACGGCAGAGAAAGGGAAAGCGACAGAAATGTCATATTCAGATGTTCGTTCATTGGTTCATTTTTGCCGGGGTTTCATATTGTGACAACAGGGAACGTGCTTTTATGTTTGACTATGATACAAAAGCCAAAGAACACCAAAACACTCGGCAATCTGAGTAATACTCGGGGGCTACGCCCCCTCGTTCAAATCAGATAGCCTCGTGTTTCGGTGCTCTTTCTATTACTAAATTAACAAAACTTAACTTCAAATTTACTTTGCACAAGTTGCATTTGCTTGTTATAAAAATTTAGATATATAGCTGCTTTTAGAAGATGCAAAATATACATTAAATATCATAGAGACTTACTTTAGAATGACTAAAATACACACACCTATGCAATAATTAACAACATTTTTAAAAAACTTTAATAATATGGCATATACATGTAATGTAATGCTATAATAGGTAGCACAATTTAATATAAACTTGAAATGAACATTGACCCCTAATGAACTGGCCTAAAACCCGGTAACTACTCAAAATTTCTATCATAAATGCTATAATGGGTATGCACTACATAGATATTTAATTAACAATCTTTATAAAAATCACTTATCGTAATAAGTTTCTTACACAAGAATTTTCTTAAGGACTCATGTGTCATTTTTAAACTACATTATTCTTGTGACTGTTCAATACTAGTTTCATGTGGCAGAAAAGCATAGAAAAAATGGTTTGCTCTAGGAATGATGTTATCAAGGCACAGAGTAACAAGATCATTAAATTTATCAGCACTTATCTTTTACATAGTCATTTCTTAATTTAGCCAGGCCTAAAATAAGTCATTAGACCCTAAAGGTATGCTGGCAATATGACGTCTGATAGGTGACACTAAGACTTACGACTTCAAAAGACATAATCGTATAATTGTATTTAAACTTATATTTATTTGGTTCATCAGACTCGACTTTAAGTACTCTAACTTGACTTATGAATACCGTTCGCCTTTCTTCATTCAAGTTAAAAATTTTCAAACACTAATATAAAAGTTTAAAGTAAAAAAATCAATCATGCAAGGACATCTCATGAACTTTGTGGTTTACTTTGTGGATCAGCAGTGATTTTTCTCGCTTTATTGGGAAGAGGCCTTAGCCTCTTGATTTTGGGAAAAATTATCGCTAAAATTGCTGATTTGGGAAGTAAAAAAGCTGGTTTGAGTTCAGATTTTTGGGAAAACTGCATGATTTTAAAGAAAATTTCAATTGGGAAGAGGCCTTTTTTTGGAGTCTGTTTATAAAGTAGGAAAATCACTCGGATGCCTGCGTCTAGCTGTTTGTATAATACCTGCCCACTGACTAGTTGTGTAAAAGTTTAAGATTAAACCAAAGTTTCATCAATCACAGAATCTAACTTAAACTCCATCAGGATCACTACCACCCTTAACACTCTCACTAAGTAATTTGCCATCTGACCTAACAGCTTTCTACTGTATCCTCACATAGCATCACCACTACCATTTACATTCTCAATAACTAATTCACTATCTGACCTACAACTTTCTACCATATCTTCACCTAGCACTGTATCAAACTTAACTATATTAGCATCACCACTACCATTTACATTCTCAATAACTAATTCACCATCTGACCTACAACTTTCTACCATATCCTCACCTAGCACTGTATCTAACTTACACCACTACCATTTGCATTCTCAATAACTAATTCACCATCTGTCTACCTACAACTTTCTACCATATTCTCACCTAGCACTGTATTGACCTCAACATGATCAGCATCACCACTACCATTAATAAAAAATTTTATTCTCAATAACTAATTCACAATCTGACCTTCAACTTTCTACCATATCTTCACCTAGCACTGTATCTAACTTACACCACTACCATTTACATTCTCAATTACTAATTCACCACCTGACCTACAACTTTCTACCTATCATCTCCCAGCAATGTATCTAACTCAACTCGGTCAGGATCACTTTCACACTCTCACTAAGTAATTTTCACCATCTGACTCACATCTCTCAACCATATTTTCTCCTAGATCTTGTGTCTACCTCAACTCTATCATCATCTGTGACCACCCTTTATTTTATAAACAGGCTAAATCATCATATGATTAAGAACCTTCAATCGTATCATTAACTAGCTCTGTATTTAAATAATCTTTTTTTTCAAGATCATTAATACTAGAAAATTTCAAACTCAGACTTGTCTGTGTCATCTGATTCAGATAAAAGTTAATTTTTCATTTCTTCTATCAAGTAAAGATGACAGGGCATATTCACCTTCACTCAGTGTTGTAAAACCTGACAAATCACTAGAAGAATCTGAAAAGCAGTCAGAAATCTTTACCTGTTATTATTGTTACATGATTAATTTTCAAAATAACTTCAGTGCATAAGGGCTTAATCTAATGTTGTAAGAACTTGGGTCAACCCATTTGCATTTTGATATATACTCATTATTTGTATGATATATTTGTAAACATGTATTAAATGAAATAAAATATGTTTTAAACTAAACTAGTGCATATAAGAGAAGAACTGATGATGAGAGGTGTCGAATAATAGATATTAAGTTTTCCAGACAGGAGTGTCCAGTCAAAACTACCATATCCCTTTAACTCAAGACATCCCACATTCACATAAATACCAATCAAAATAAGAAATAAATAAATGTATTTATTCATTTAATTATTTACTCATCTGCATTCATTGTTATATGAAAAAAGGACAAAGTTTTACACAAAATTGATGACATCACTCATGATGTAATCATACTTAAAGTTTTAAGTGAGTACACTTACACTAAATTAATATTTAAACCTCTTTGAAAACTTGGATTGTGAATATGAAAAACAGTGTATGTGACATATGCTTTATAACCTGCATATTTTTTCCTCTAAAATGTTGTCCATTTTGCCAACAATCACTAACATTGTGTCAAATACTTTTTAATATTAAATAATTCAAAACAATTTTACATACTTTCATCACTTAAACATTTTGCTTATAAATGTATTGGAAAAAATTTGAATGTGAAACTGATGTAAGTGCCTTTGTCACTTAGTCTAGTTTCACATTTAAAAAAATGGGGCACTTTCACTTACATCATTTGTCATAAATATGAGATAATCTTATTTAATGTTGGAAATCATAGAAAAAACTTATACAGGGGACAGATATGTTATTTCTAGACACAATTATAGAAAAAAGTGATTTTTGCTAAAAATGTCACTTACACTAGTTTCGCGTTAAGCCCTCGATATGTACTTGCATAAGATCAGCTAAAAATCGAACGCTAAACAATATACATTTATTAACAAGATGAGTATTATCGCCGCCTAAATTGTAGCGCAGTTCCATATATAATAAATTCACTCGCTTTCAATTTGAGTATACAAATTTAATTAATATGATACAACAATAAAACTTGAGTTCAACATAAAATTACATCTTGCGACATTTAACGGTAGTGTTGCGACATTTAACGGTAAGGGAAATTCGTGCGACATTTAACGTTAACATTGCGACATTTAACGGCAAATGATTTTGCGACATTTAGCGGCGGTTGCGACATTTAGCGTCAATGGTGCGACATTTAGCGGCATGTGCGACATTTAGCGGCGTTGCGACATATAACGGCGCCACAATGACTAATATCGTTTCTTGACCTAACCTCATTTTGAATTATCAAATTTGACATCTTCTGTTTCAAATAACCAAAAATATTGTTGTCAATTACGCTTTTCTTTTGTTTTGTTCCTCTTTATTTCAAAAAATGTGTTTGTTTCTTACCACTTCTTAAGTTAAATAAATCAATCAAAGTCTTCTTACATTTATGAAACTATATTTGTTGTTGTTGATCTTTATAAGTGACACAAGTATTTGTAAACTTTAGTGTGAAAAATATCATTAAATCTTATTTTATAATGTAATGTTTTAGATGACTTTTGAAACATTGTCAATTATACAGTTTATACCTTGAATATAGTTCAGTTAAACACGAGTGATTAACTGAATAATGTTGGCGTGAAAAGAAATTTAAAAGAAAACCTTGGTGATGGAACATAGCTCATCGGTGCAGACATGGCTGAGGACCTATTCCAGGTATCCATAATATGCTGGGTGTGTCCTCTGGGAGGTAAAGATGTAAACATAGGAGAGTTCATGCCATTCTCGTTTCGTTTTTTGTCGTCAGTTTTTCCTAAAAGTGTTTCAGAAAATTATTAAACCTTAAACCCCTGCTAAAGTGTAATGTAAATTTTGCTCTGCTTTGAATTAAGAAAACGATTTAAATATAAAGGGGTTCCACTGGGTTCATTGACATGATGGAACTTGAAATATTTTAAGGTTGACGTACCACTTGATTAAATAACAGGTCAATAACGTGTAAAACGTCAGACCATTCGCTAATATCATTTTCTAGAATAATTATTCTAATTCTGAAAAATAACCACAATCTAAAATGTATTGCTATGCTTTTCATTCAGATTGGACAAGAATCGCACAATAAAACGAGATTCTACTTAATTTCTCATTTATATATATTTATTTTTTAAGTATTCCAGCTGATCTATGTAAGAAATTCAAAGTTTTTGTTTTTAAGCTTTTAGACCTCAGTGGAATTCCTTTAAAATGTAACCAAATTCAAATATTTAGATACCAAAAAAAGGAGCCTTGTCAAACTACATGGACGTGCAGGCTGGCCTTGCTTCATATTCTGTTGGCAAAAAGCTTATCAGTTTTGGTAACAGCATATTAAGGCTTAAAACTTTTTTTCTAGCTTGACACATTACTATCGCACTTTCCATACTCACTGATAGTGGAAAACCCAATAAATAAGACATCAAAATAGGGAAATATTTATGGTAATATCTTGTTTACAATAACATAAATGTGGCCATGGCTTAATGTTAAGCCTCTTAAAAAATTCCTAATTTTGCTCAATTGCTTATAAATTATAGGTAGCGTACATAAGTATGAATCATGGAGTGGCAAGTTTATTGCCTGAAAGTTGCACATTTTTAATTGTTTTATCTTTTCATATTCATAACGTTTTCAAGTGCTCTTCATCGCGGCTTTAAAACAACTGATACTAAAAATCACTAATTCAGAATGCCGCTGAATATTTCTATATACAAAATATTCTTTATCTATTTTTGCTTTCTATAGGATCTATGGTAAATTTAACCTGATATGATTTTCTTCAGTTTCCAAATGTATAACAATGCTAATCCTAGGGCTGTTCCAATGGCTGCAGCTAAAACTGACAAAGCAATAACAGCTGGTAATAAATTGCCATCATTGTTATTGCTCTCTGTTGACGAGGGTGTCGACACTAAAATCAGAGAAATGTTATGGAAGTATTAGTTTTTTTGTTTAGATCATTTCAACATATTCATGGTGTTTACACATGTCAGCAAATGTTAACGTTGCTAGAGTTGAAATTTATCAATCTGGAATTTATTTTGGTAAAGTTGTTTTAACATATTCATGTTGTTTATTCATGTAAGCAAATGGAAATGTTGCTTTACTTGGCATTTGTCAATGTGGTGCATATAGAAGATATATCTTGTTAAGCCTGTATGGGAACAATTGTGGAAAACAGTGTATAATTCAATCATAAATAGTCTGTCAATATGTAAACAACTTTGGTAAACAACGTGTAGTTCAACAAAAGAATCTGAAAAATTGATATAACTCTGGCTCTACCACAAGTACAATGGCCAAATATTGGTTGAAGAGGCCGGTTTTCTATTCATAATGATAATCTACGACCTTCTATGCTACCATTAGAACCTTTAGTGTTACCCAGGAAACCAACTGCATTATTATCAATTTAAGTGACAAAAGCTTGTTCAACATAGACCCATACATATCTAAATATATATCTAAACAAAACTTTACCGCATTGCGATGACTCCACACTAGAAGACCATGTCCCGTTGCTTTGACATTCAATGGATCCGCCGTTCTCAAGGGTATATCCACTTTCACAGACAAGTACAGCCGTTGACGTAGTGCCATCTGTTGATATTTCAAATTTCCCGCCAGAAGTTGAAAGAGCAGGACATTCAACTGTTGATTAAGATGATTAAGATTAACATCATGCAGCATTTATTTTCGGTTATATTTGATCTACGGTGAATTGGTTGGATTGATTAAACTTCCGATCCTAATTCATATTATGGACTTTATAGAATGATAATTAACATTCATTTAACGTATATAAAGATAATCTAGACTTGAAAAAAAATAAAGAAAACTGATGATGTCGTTTTAATTACCACAAGAAGTTGTTCCCGATGCAACAGTCCACACCCCACTTGCGTCACATGCAATAGTGACGTCACCACTTATAGTGGTACCAATGCTGCACGAGTATTTAGCTGACGTTGTTGTTCCATCAGATATCAGAGTGTATGAAGCAGACGATACGGTTGGAACGACGTCACACAGAGCTAACATCAAATGAAAATTTGTTATTATTTCTTGCAAGGAATTTTTTTGGATAAATAAAATAAAATTTGAATTGTTCTTAAAGATTTACCTTCTACAATTTACAAAGTTCTACAATGGCAATTTTGCTTTTGGTGTTATTCAGTAAAATATACTAGGTCTAAAATATGCATATTATCAAACATCGTTTGATCAGGCCTTAGAACTTATACAATTGGTCAAATAGATTGAAATTCTAAATCTATGATTACTGTTTAATATTTAGCTATCATATATTTTATACTTAGGTAATATATACGAAATATAAATTGTAAAGAATAAAAGATAAGGTATACAGCATGTCGGTGCAAGCGAGGACCATGATCCGTCTGTCTGGCAGTCTGAAGTTGTATCTCCATTCATTGTATATCCAACAATACACGAGTAATTTGCTACTGTTAAAGTCCCATTTGTTGATAAAGATACACTCCCATTGCCTGGCTCTATCAGTGAGGGACATCCGACTGAAATTAAATTTGACAGTTTCGTTGCTAGCAACGATGTCTTTCAAATGCAATCAATGTTACGCTAAATCTGTCTAGAGATAACGCAAGTCTGACAAAACTGTTATGCTATTTGCTGTTTATTGTTGTAATATTTTTAATGATATGTTTGAAACTTACACTGGATAGTCCGGGTTCAAAGGAGGACACGTTTACGTTTCACAAATCAGGAAGGTTTGGAATAAAATGTATCATGGAAAAGACACATATTCAGATTCAATCTTTAAGCAATAAAATCCACTAATGAGAATGTATATACAAATCAGACAAAGTTAGAATCTATTTCAAATAAATCATATTCAAAATATTTTGCAAGACAATAGCAAGAAAGAACTTTGTTGAAGGATATAGCCGATCAAAGAACAGATGTATTTCGTTACTAGAATGGATCGCTGTGTAACGTGATTTAATAACATATATACATATATGTATTTAAAGGTTTAACTGTTTTCCCTTCACATGGAAGCAGATGTCTAGTTAATTTGACAAACAAAACAATATACCACAGACAGGGTCATCACTTGACCATCCGGTTCCATCATCTGGACAAGTTCTTTTGCTGACTCCATGCAATGTAAATCCCAAGTTACATGTATAGACCGCTTGCGTTCTGTCATTGGAAACCGTCACTGTTCCATTGTCGGGTATCGACGGATCATTGCATTCTTAAACGAGCAAAACCAGACATTTAATACATCGTTATTTCATAGAAATCGAGAAAAATCATGATCCTTCGGAAGCAATGAAAATAACAAAATTATATAAAAATTGAAATCTCGGTTTGATTGAATCTGATTATGAGAGATGGTGTAAAAGTGCAACATTTGTCATGCTTCGTTACATTGGTGTTAGCCGTATTCAATTTTCTTTGAATCAATATTCGTTAATGACAAAAAAAACAACAACAATTCTTATTAAAAGTGAATTAAATGACACAAGTATGTAAATGTACAAGTTTGTACAATTTGGATGATTCCACACGATATATGGTTTTATGAAACACTGAAATACAAAATTAAAAAGCAGATGAAATAAGTTTCTGATATTTCTACAATTCGATATCAGTATAAAGGCAACAGTGAAGCACAAAGAAATTATCATCTAAATATATTCTGTATCGTTGTAAAAAAGGAACCACTCACGACATAGAGGGGGATTGGAATCCCACGATCCGGATATAGTACATTCAGCCGTGCTGTCGCCACTTATAGAATACCCAGGTGCACAATAATGTATTGCTGTTGTTGTCGTATTGTCAGTAGTTATTGTAACATTTCCACTTGCTATGTCAGACAGTGCTGGACATGATGCTACAAAAGAAAATGTAATTTACTAATTACACGTTAGATAAATGATAAAAATTATTTTGCAAATACAATGTAGATCATCAAATGTTTAATGAGATAATAAGTATAAATAAACCCTGTGTTGTATGGTCCTTCAATACAACAGAAAACCAAGGAAATATATTTATCAAAGTGCGCACTAAGGCCCGGCATGCAAGTTATGACTTAATGAAATATAAGTAATTATTTGTTAGGATGAATAGGTGTTGAAATGGGAATGATATAGAATAGTGGCTTCTATATCAAACTGTAAAGAAATATAACACATAAATAACAGACAATTACAAAAGAAATATACAAATACGAGGACAAAATGATACATTAAACGATATTCGTTAAATTCGAATATCGACCTTATGCCACCTAAATTACTCGAACCTTTTTAATTCAAATTATCAGATTAGTTGACTACAAGATGGATTTTACCAAATCGTATTTGATAACAAAAGAGCATATGTCAATCTATTGACATTCAATTAAAAGTAACTGTTATCAATTCAGTCTTCTTATCATACTATTTTTACTTTATAAAGCCAAAAGGTCATCCATATTCAAATAATCACATCTTTTTATCATATATTTTAGTTTAAAAACAGAAGCACTTGTATCAAAAATGCAAATCATTAATATCCAAAACTATCTTTATTTTTCTTATCCTATTCTTATTTTCTAGTTTCTATATCTAAAAGATGTAAACGTTCAAAAAGCCTTTTCAGTGGTATCTTTTTATGTTTATTTTCTCTAAAAGTAAAGTTCATAACATACTACACGTTGGCGCGTTATTTGTCCAGGTTGAGTCAGTTCTACATGTTCTAGAAGAATCTCCGTTCAAAGTTGTACCCGCATCACACGAATAGGTGGCAACCGTCGTGATACCATTGCTGGATAATGTAACTGAACCATCTGTAGGTTCAGCTAATGTTTGACATGCATCTGCAACATAATTATACATGTACATACCAGTTTCTTTTTTTCAATATCTACGTATTTATCACTTGCTCACTTCTGTACATTTGAAGTATGTCATTTTAAGCAACACTTTCTGTCATACAGTAATAAGGGACATTCCTGCCATACAAAAATAATGGATTTGATTAATTACATTATATTTGAATATGATGTTCAATAGTTAGCATAAAGGCTATCGAAATAATGAAAAAATAAAATAAAGAAAATTATAAAAAAAAGGTGGCAGTGTTTATTTTCAAAAGTACAATACCGCATGTAGGAAAAGCGTCAGACCATTCGTTTGTCACTGTATTGCAGGTAAGTGTCGCTGTTCCAATCAGGACATAACCAGTTTCACAAGTAAATGATACAGTCAGCCCGGCATCTTTTACCTCATATTTACATACTGTCAGGATACAGAATTGACAATAGATATATTAAGAACAAAGCATTATTTTGAAGCATTTCTCAAGAAAGAGACCCTAATTTTTTATCAATTTAAACTTCAAAGTAATACATAATACTATTCCAAGACAATATAATTTTTAATTTTTTCTAATGTATTGTAACGATGAATTGTATTACCAGTAAATCTTTATAGCATAAATAACACTTAGGCATGGTTCTAACCGAAGGTTAAAACCGAACAAAAATTTTAACGTTAACAATTTTTGCATTGCTTTGTCCATTTTATGAGTGTTTATCTTTTTTTCCATACAGATGGAACTGATTGTATTTTGTTATTAGATGTGTAGACTTAATACCTACATAAAAGGATCAGTATCTAGACACTGTCATTGAGTTCATATTCTTGTTTTCATTTCCAAACTTAAGAGTTACGTTGCGTCACACAGTACGGTTGCGAGGTTACGCACATTGCTTGATATATTTGACGCTCCACGAAGGGTCTTAAGACTGACAGGGTGCTATGAAAATTTCTATCTTTTCTCATAATTAGTTTTAACAGTATAACATACAAACATGTTAAGCACATTCAAATTTGCCAGAGTATGTGAGATATAAGACTAGTATATGTATTAAATTTTGTTGACATAAACTTGCATTGAATTACTAGTTTTTATTGTTATTTAAGAGGATGCTTATCCTACTTACGTGTGAATTTAAAATACCGGCAAGAATGTTATATTTGCTTTCCAGAAATATAAATTTCATAGCCCAGTGAAATTACTCTTAATGTTGCTGTTGATTGACTTTTATTTGTGGATTGTTTTAGTTTCCATCTATTATATAACGTTTATTCAATAGTAAAAAGATGGTAAATTATTAATTTTTAAAATAAATTCCCATGATAACCAGAGTGTATTGCTTAATAACACAACTGTATTTTCAACATTGTATACAAACTTGTAGAAATTGGAAATAAAAGAGATAGGTGTTTAGTAAATGTCAACTTACGACAGGGATCTGAAGAAAAAAAAATAAGTGCAATTATTAGAAAGTCTATTGAAACACTAATTTAATGATAAAATATGTTAATAGGTGGATAATATAATAAATTATTATAAACGTTTAAAAATTATGTTTAACTTTTGGAGTATTCCTCCACTATCTTATATTTATGTAATATGTATACACTCTCTCAAGTTCCCGGATTAAATATATGGGTTTCTGGATGTAAAACATTATTTTTAATTGAGGGGTTACATATACTGGTAATATAAGGTTATTCTGGCCTATTAAACTATTTACTTTATTAATTGATAGATTACAAATATGAATCGATTCAAAAAATGACATGCCATGTTAAGAAGAAATAAATCGTGCAAAAGAACGTCAACTATACCTCCCGATGGGCTCAAACTCCAAACTGCACCAGTTTCCACACCAGAATTGTTTGTCGGTACATCGGTCGATGTTTGGCCTGCTTTGCAATGTTGTGGTGTTACAGACAAAGATGTCCCGTCAGAATTTATGTTCTAAAGAACCAGAGCATTAATCAATTTGCCATTAAAAGGCTATAAATCAGCGTTCTTGTTTACATTATATCAGTCCTATCCATTATTCTTGATAGAAAGTTCTCTCTAATGTTGAACTATTCATATTTAAATGCATTATTATTGCCTTGTTTTTCAATGATTGATGTTTTGCCATGCCAAAAAGATGCGAGCACCCCAGAGTGATCTTTTTTGGAGAATACAACATTCTTTAGGTTTGAAAACCGAAAGCCCGGCAATATGAACCTTTATTGATATATTTGTGCTGCATATGAAATGAGTTTTATTAACAGCACTTATACATATATCTGACTATATGTGGGGTATTCTATTTAAATTGTGACATTGTACAAACTTTTACAATGCGATATTATTAAAATACTAACGAAATAATAGCAGTTGATCAAGGTGCGAAGCACAAGTGTTAAACTGTTGACAACTATAGTAATATGAGACACAGTATATAGGATATTACGAAATAGAGTATCTAACATTTCAGTGTCACCTATTTCTCGTGGCATCTAAACCTACTTTAATTATGTCTGTTGTGGATATTCTGCATTTTTCTGGTTTTCATCATTTTCTTTTGCGCTAATTGGTATTCGAATCTACCACGATTTTTGGGATCTATTACTTTTGTTTAGTCACCATCTTGCATCGATTTGCATTAAAAGGCATTGAATGGATCCATAACGTCAAACTACAATAACTTAGCAGGATTATTATTTAATTCACACCACAAATTGATGAGTTATTTGTTATAGAATTTCATGTTATCATTTATGATAACAATGTATCGGAGCCCTCATCCACCAATTCTTACGCACAATGAGTAATTTCAACTGAATAAAGTCTCTTTCATTGATAAAAGAATTCGATTGATAGTGGAATGTTTAATCTGTAAGCAATAATGTGGGCAAGTTGGATTGTTTGTGTATGAAGAAATTGTTTTTCGTTGTAAGTTGTATGTTGCTTTTTATTTTTTTAATACTTAAAGTCAGGGTTAGAAACATTTATTATATTGTGGTTTGTGTGTATTCGAGAGATCACTTGTTTCGAGACTAGCATTTTAACTAAACATTAATCAAATAAGTGTCAAAATAATGTCATGACAAAATCTGAGTGATATTCTCAAACAGTGGCAATCTATTCGATTCTCAATTAAGTTATATCTTTTAAAATTTTAGACACTGTAACTAGAACTTATAGTATTTGATATAAAATGTTGATACCAAAGGCGTCTTGCATGACATTGAAGTAGATAAATAACACTTCTGGTACTAGCTCTGCTTGGCCATATCACGTTTACAAAGCAAACATCAGGAATCGTGTGAATTATTTTGTTCTCCGCGGTATTGATTTAAACGACATGAAGCGCCATTTAAAATATATGACTTAAAAATGAAGAAACATTTCCTGAACATATCCCCAACAATATACGAGCGAACAGAGCACGGACAGCAAACAGGAATATAAGGCCCATGCAAGATATTAAATACCAACAAACCAAGTATGGATGGTTGACGAAAACAAGAAATAATAGATGGAAGAGTGGATACACCAAAAATCATATGATCATATGAAGATTTAAATTTACATAATTACTTACTTGTGTACATTGGATAAGGCGAACAACTCAATGGCTGGACTGATATCTCTGTGGTATTTGTACACATATTCACGTTTCCTATATCATTGGAATTACAAGAGTCAGATCCATCCGTCTTGGAATACGTGAATGTATAATCCGCCAATAAGTTATAGGGACAAGTAACCTTTGCAAAGGCTTCAAATCCTACAATAAAATAGGGGTGTTTTAAAAGCTATTGTGTTGGTTTTATTTCCCTTTTCTGTTGTCATTTTTATTTCTTGATGAGTTATTGAAACTACAAAGAAGAAAATGTTTTGTTTAGGGGTTTTTGTTTAAAATCATTTTCTTAAAAACTTTATATTGCCCTTTTCCCCGGATACGGTTAAAAATTTAAAACCGAAAAAGGGAAAAACATTAAGTTAAAAAAAACTTTAAAATTTATTTTTCTAATTTTACAATTTAATTTTTTTATTTTTTAATTGCTTTAAATAAACTTTCCCAAATTTATTATTCCAAAAAAGCTTAAATTTTATATTTTGTATATGCATTAATGTTAAAAATTTCCTTTTAAAGTTAAAAGGGTTTTTCCTTTTTTTCAATTAACCCGAAATCCCCCGCCCGGATGGGTGTGTAACAAAAAAAGGAAAATTTTTCAAAGAAATATTTCGATTAAAAGTTTCCGCTTTTTCTAAAATGTATTGGGTTGCTTTACAAAAATAAAAGTTACTTTTAGTAATTGTAAAACAAAATTTTTTGTGCTTTTTTATTTTCAGAATGATCTAAATGATTTAAATTTTTAAAATTTACATAAATTTGGGTTTTTTAGATTCGGCTTTTAAAGAAATGGAGTGGAACCCGAGCAAAAAACTTTAGAAAAAATGGGTTTTAAAATTTAATTGGGTTGAATTTGGGACGAAAATTAAAAAGTGGGGGGGTATTTGATAGAAAAGGGAAAAAGGAAATGGGGCCCCGATGGGTGGGGCAGATGGGTTTGGATTTCGGGGGGGGTAGGATGTGGGAAAAAAAGGGGGAAGGGGGGAAAAAGAACAGTTTGGGGCGGCTGGGATGTGGGTGGAATTTAGGTTTGGAGAAAGAGGAATTTATGGGTTTGGATGGGTGTTTGAAATAGATGGGATGGGTTTTGAGGGGAAAAATTTTGGTATTTGGATTTTTATAAGGGGGGTGCGATTTGGGCCCGCATTTTCTAATTCATTATTTTTTTAAATTTGACTTAGATAGCCCTTTCCTTTTAAAAATTTTTAATTTTGGGTGTTGCTGAAATTATTTTATCTGGGACCCCCATATTTTAAACCCCAAAATTTTAAAATGCAAAAGGGGGGGCAAATACAAAAAATAAAAAAACGGAAAAGACAAAAACTCCCCTTTTGTTTTTTTTTAAATCTATGGAAAAGATCTGTTATTTTTTCCCAGAAAAATGCAAAAGATACCCTGTAAAATTTTCTGTTAAAGAACTGTAGAAACCAATTTAAACTGTCAAAAAAAGAAAACTGGTTTTAAAAGATTATCAAAAAAATTTAAAAAAAAAATTTGTTTCTTTTTTCCCCAGAGTTTTTATTGTTTTTTAAAAATTTGAATTTCGATATGGTTTACTAATGGAAAATAGTAACTAAAAAAATTGTGAAAATCAAAATTTGATGTGAATTTTTCCCCAAAGGGGAATTTGTCCCCTTTTAGTTTCTACAAAGTATCAACTTAAATGCTTTTTAAAAGGGTTTGGTCTGTGTGTTTTTTTAAAAACAAAACGCTGTCCGTTATTAGCAAAACAAAGCAAAAGGGAAGGGTATTGTTCGCGAAAAGCGCAATTTTGCCTTAGGGAGAAACATAAACGCCCTTACTAAAAAATGTGGGTTTGCCCCTTCATAAAAATTTTGTGCGAAATTTTGCCCAAACGAAGGGTTTCAAATTTTATTTTTAAAAAAACCCAGATATTTAAAACAAAAACGGGAAAAGAAAGGGGCGAAAAAAACCCTTATAAAAGATCCCAAAAATTCCCCGGGCCTTGGCCCAAACTTTTTAAATTTTGTATTCGCATTTGAAACCTTTAAATTGTTTGATTTTTTTTAATTTTTTCGAAAATTTTTTTTTTTTATACTTTTATAACAAGAAATTTTAATGGGGAAGTAGAATTTTAGCAGTTAACAGTAGCCAAAAAAAGGCATTTCGATTTATATGGGGAAAATAAATTTATCTTCTGTTATCCCTCAGCTGGGAAGGGCCAATTTTAACAGAGCTTTCCCAAAAAATAAAAGTGAAAGAAATGCTTTGCTGGAAAATGCTCAGCGGGGTTAAAGCAATCAAAGGCCAGCCATTACTAAAAAAGGGGAAAAAATCCCTCTGCGGGTATCCCTTTAAAGCGGCTAGGCAATCTGCGGGGCTTTCCCAAAATAAAAAGCGTAAAAAATGCTCTGCGGGAAATGCTAAAGCGGGCCCTAGGCAATCTAGCAGGGCATTCCTAAATATATTTGTAAAAATACCCCTGCTGTTTTTACCCCAGCTGGCTAAGCAATCTAGGGGGGCTTTCCCAAAAATATAGTGTAAAAAGCTCTGCTTTTTACGCTCAGTTTGGCTGGGCCCTTTCTAAGGGGGCATTCCAAAATATAGGAAAAAAGGGCTCTGCTGTTATGCTCAGCTGGTTTAAGCAATCAAAGGGGGAAAAATTCCCCAAAATTTTAGTGTAAAAATCTTTGCGGGAATGCTAAGCGGGCCCTAGGAAAATCTAGCAGGAATTCCTAAATAAAAAAAATGTAGTGAAAAAATGCTTTTGGGGGTAGGCTAAAAGCGGGCCCTGGGCCCAATCTAGCAGGGCATTCCTAAATATATTTAAAAAAAATTACTTGCTTTTTATATTCAGCTGGCTAAGCAATCTAGGGGGCCCATTCCAAAAAAATAGTGAAAAAAGGGCTCTGCTTTTTATCCCCAGCTGGCAAGAAATCTAGGGGGGCTTTCCCAAAAATTTTAGGGGAAAAAACCCTCTCTGTTATCCCTCCCCGGGGGGGTTTAAAGCAATCAAAGCGGGGCAATTCCCAAAAAATATTGGGGAAAAAAATGCTTTTGGCTGTTTGCCCCCTTAAATAAGAAATCTAGGGGGGCTTTCCCAAAATTTATAGTGTAAACATGATCTCGGGTTTTGCTCAGCTGGTTTGGGCCCTTTCTAGAAAAGGACATTCCTAAATATGGGGGTGTAAAAATGCTTAGCTTTTAAATGCTCAGCTGGCAAAGAAAATTTTAGGGGGGTTCTTTTCCAAAAATGTAGTGAAAAAGTTTCTCTAAATTTCCCTCAGCGGGGCTGGGGCAATCTAGAAGGGCTTTCCCCTAAAAAATAGTGTTAAAAAATGCTCACGGCTAGGAAAACCCAGAGAGCTTTCCAAAAATATAGTGAAAAAAATGCTCTGCTGGCAAGTTTCACTGGCTAAGAAAATCTAGCAGAGGGGCCCAAAAAATTTTAGGGGCAAAAAAAAGCTCTGCGGTATCTCACCCTAGCAAAGAAATCAAAGCAGGGAATCCTAAATATAGTGTTTAAAATCTCACGGGTTTAGGCAATCCAGCAAAGCATTCTAAAAAATTGGGTGTAAAAATGTTCTGTCGGAATCCGGGACCTGCCCTTGGGAAAAACCGGGAAAGGGCTTTCCTTAAAAAAAAGTAAAATTTCCCTTTTTGTCGGGCAACTGATTTTTTTGGCCTCTTTAAATTTTCCCCAAAAATATTTAGTGCCAATGCGGGAAAAAAAGGGAACTTTTTTACTTCTACGGGCCCCCTTAAGTCCCCCTTTTTCCCTTTGGTCTCCGCCGATCCCCCGGGACTTTAAAGGAATTTTTTTGGTGTTAATGCGGATAATCATTTGTAAATTTTTAAGGTTTAAACCCCAGAGTCCATTTCTTTGGGTTTCTGCGAATGTTTCTGGAACATTTCGCAGTTTCAAAAAATTTTTGGTTTCCAATGGAGAAATGACATTTTTACTTCAAAAAGGGCCCTCCTGAGTCCCCATTTCGTTGGTCTGGGGACCCAATTCTGAGTCACTCGGGAGACTTTCAGGGGAAATTTTTGGGGGTCAATTGGGAATAAAAAATATTTTGAAATTTTTGGGACCTTTCTGAATCCCTTTTTTTGGTCTGCGACTGGGTTCTGGGCCCCTCAAAAGCTTTTTATGAATTTTTATGTCAAGGGGGGGATAATACAAAAATTTTTTCTTCTAGGGGGCCTCCAGGGCCTTTTTTTTGGTTTTTGTGGGCTTAAAACTTTGACCCGTCACAGACTTTCCCGGGGAAATTTTTTTGGGGGGGCCCAATTTGAGATAATTAAAAAATTATGAATTTTTTTTTACCATCCCCGATCTATTTCGTTTTGGGCCCGCCCACTTTTTAATTTTGGGCCCCCTTGAAAAATTTCAGGGTTTTTTGGTTTCTAATGAAAATAATGGGCATTTTTTGGGAAAAAAGGGTTTTGCCCTTTTTGGGCTAAGGGGTCCTTAAAAAATTAAAAAAATCTGATCTTTCAATTTGGGACTAAAAATCCTGAAAGTCTGCGAGTCTTAAGGGAAAAAAGTCGCCGGGCCCAAGAAATGTTTCTCTGGCCGGGTTTTTCCCAAAAGTCCCAAAAAAGTCATTATCCCCCTTGGCATCAAAATTACTGAAAGTCCCCGCCAAAATGGGCCCAAAATCGTTCCCCCAGACCAGCGAATGAAAATCTGGTGGGTCGCTAGAATCATAAAAAAGTCATTATCGCCCCTTGGCACCCCGAGAAATTCCCGAAAGTCTGCGAAAAGTCCCCGAATCAAATCGCCCGACCAAAAAAA
Organism: Ruditapes philippinarum; assembly: GCF_026571515.1. Lineage (NCBI taxonomy): Eukaryota > Metazoa > Mollusca > Bivalvia > Venerida > Veneridae > Ruditapes > Ruditapes philippinarum. The sequence goes on from NW_026855009.1 coordinate 81,979, forward strand.
AATGGACCCCGGGGGGTTCCCCAGAAGTTTAAAAAATTGGCCCCTCATTTTCTTTGGACCAAACTTTTCCCGAAAGTCTGCGAAAGTCCAACAATACGCTGCAGGCCCAAAGAAAAAGGACTCTTAAAAAAGTCCCTAGAAGTCAAAAAAAATGATTATTTCCCCTTTTTACCAAAACCCTTTCCCCGAAAATCTGTGAGTGTCCAAGAATTTGTCGCAGACGACCAAAAAAGGGCTCTTTTGGGGGCCCTAGAAGTCCCCTTTAAATTTCAATATTTAGCATTTTTCACAAAAAAATTTCCCCCGAAAATCTGCGAGGTGTCCTTCAAAAAGTCGCAGGACAATAAAAAAGTCTCTTAAAGGGGCCCTTTGAAGTTAAAAAAAAATTTAATTTTTTCTATTTGCCCCCGAAAATACCTGAAAGTCTGCGAGTGCCCCCCAGAATTTCCTAGGGAAATCGAAAATGTCCCAAAACAACTTTGGGAACAAAAAAATCCCCGGGAAACCCGAATTGTCCCGCCAAATGGCATTCACCAGGGCATTTTTTTAAATATATTTCGGAAAAGCCCTTTCTAAAAGTGCCTAGCAACATAGCATTTTACCAAGCATTTTTTTTCACCATATTTAAATAATGCCCTGCTAGATTGGCCCCAGCCAGCCTTTAACATTCCATCAAAAGCCTTTTTTATTTTTTAAGGGAATTTCCCCTGCTATTTTGCCTAGCCAGCTGAGCATTCCAAACAGAGCAATTTTTTCAAATATAAACTAGTAAAAGCTCTGCTAGATTGCCTAGCCCACTGAGCCCTTCCCCAGAGCATTTTTTTTTACTATAATTTAAGGGGAAAGCCCCTTTCTATAGTGCCTAAACCAAACTGAGCATTCCTGAAAAACAATTTTTTAAAAATTTATTTAAATGCCCTGCTAGATTTTCCTAGCCCCGCTTAGCATTCCCCCCAGAGGGATTTTTTTCATTATAAATTTTTGTAAAAGTCTGCTAGATTTACCTAGCCAGCTTTGCATCCACCAGAGCATTTTTTTCACTATAAATTTTGGGAAAGTCCTGCTAGATTGCCTAAACCGCTTAGGGATTCCAGCAGACATTTTTTAAAAACTATAAATTTGTAATGCCCCGCTAGATTGCCTTTCCAGCTTTTGCATTCCAGCAGAAAACATTTTTTTCACTTTATTTTCTAATGCTCTGCCAGATTGGGGGTAAACCAAACTTAGCATTCCACCAGAGCATTTTTTAAAACTATATTTCGTAATGCTCTGCTAGATTGGGCCAGCCAGCTGGGCATTTTCCAAACAAAAGCATTTTTTCATAATTTAGCAATTTCCCCGCTAGATTGCCTAAAACCAGCTTTTGCAAATTTAAGCAGAGCATTTTTACAAATAATTTAGGGAATGCCCCTTTCTTTGATTACCCAGCCAGCCTTTTGCATTCCAGCAGAGCATTTTTTTTACTATATTTAGGAATGCCCTGTTAAAAATTTCCTAGCCCCGCTTAGCATTTTCCCGCAGAGGGGGAAATTTTTTCAAAATATATTTAAATAATGCCCGCTTTTGATTGCCTAGCCAGCTTTGCAATTTCCAAAAAAGCATTTTTTTTACACTTTTATTTAGTTTAAAGTTTCCCGCTGAAATGCCCAGCCGCTTAGCCCTTCCCCGAAAAAGCTTTGTTTCCCCTTATTTTTGTTTAAAGTCCTGCTAATTGCCCCAGCCAGCTTAGCATTCCCCGCAGAAGCATTTTAAAAACTATTTTTTTGTAATGCACTGCTAATTGCTAGCCAGCTGAGCGTTCCCAAACAGAGCATTTTTTCACTAAAAACTAGGGAAAGCCCCCTGCTAGATTGCCAAGAAAAAGCCCGAGTATTGCAAACAGAGCATTTTTACACTATATTTAAAGGAATGCCCTGCTAGATGCCCAAAAAAAGCTGGAGCATTACGCAGATATTACCCTTTTCCCCATATAAAAATTTAAATGCCCCTTTTTTCCCTTTGTTACTGTTTTAAATCTAACTTCTCAACCCTACTAATTAAAATTCAAATGATAACAATTTTTTAAGAAAAACCCCAAAAAGCAATCTACTAGAAATTAAGATCTAAATTATTTCTAAATGCGGGCCCCTTATTTAGAGCTTGGGTTTTAATCAGATTGTAAAAGACAAGCCTGTTTTCAGTTGGGATTTAAATTGAAAAAAATAATTTAACCAAAATTCCCAATTTGGCTAGAAAGAAAATTTGATCCATAGAACCCGCATTCACACTTCTAAATTAGAAGTTCATTGTTTTTTTATGACTAGCAACCTTTGCATACATTTACCAGATAATTTTATAGAAAGTTACATAAATTTATGCATCTAAAGCACACTTAAATACAAGAGAGGGTTAGTTTAATTCAACTGCTGGTGTTTATTTGTTGTTGTTATATTAATAATACGCATATTGCGCATGCGCGAAATGCTACGTCCGTTAATAAAGAAACATTGTATTGTTAAAAGTTTAAATGTATACTTGGTATGATACTACGTTAGCATTGTTTAAAAGTTATAACATAAAAAAATTACAAACTTCATTATCAGATAAGGCCCAGATTCATCGTATATTACACATTCCCATTCATTCAGCTTTTGAACGGTAGCCTGACTCTGAATTTTGACCTCAAATGGCCATCCCGTCATGGTGGATGATCCGAACACCATGTCTCCCTTCAGACTGTCAATCCATGTGCTGTCGGCAAAGTCCTCGGGCCAAGTGCATGCTGCGTCTGTGTAACAAATGATCAGATATTTGGTTACATTATGTATTACTTAAATTTGATTCTAGCACTATACCAGTGTTTCAAGATAGTTTCAAAAATATACTTGCATATGAAGACTTTATATGCAAGTTCTTGTTACAGTAGAACTATATAGGACATACTTTTTTTATTCTCGTCCACTTTCTTTGAGTATCTTTGATATATAATTTGATTTTAATGCATTCTTATTGTATATAAGTATAAATTTAGAAAATAAATAAGTTTAAAGCTACCGGTATATGCCTCCAGATGAGCCAATACATTTCAAGAAAAAATTAAACTTAGAAAAAAGTACTAAAAATTTTTTAAAAAATTAAATTTTAAAATTTTTAATTTTTGCAGATTAATTTTCAGGTGAAAAATTTTAGGACCCCAAACAGAAAAGAGCTTTTGTAGGCCCCCCAATGTGTCAAATTTACAAATTTGCCCCAAGTTTTTTATGAAAATTTTTGAAAGAAAAGTGATCCCCATTCGTCACAAATGACTTTTGTTTAACGAATGTGATTTGGGGAAAAAAATCGGGAAAAAAAGCCAAAAACACAAAAAGTCACAAGGGAAAAAATTTAGAATTTTTTTTAAAAAGGGGAATCCCCAAATTCACAAGGTTTTTTTTTTCAAAAAATTTTTGATACACGGGGAAAATCAATTAAAGGGCAATCGTGGATATCAGTGCGTAGTAAAAAGGGGGACAATGCAAAAAAATCGATATGTGATGTTTTGACATCAAAGATACCAATATCTTTTCACCCCCATTGGGATTATCCCCCATCGTACTAACCCTTTTGCAAAAATCGTAACGTCGGCATTGAAATTTTCTTCATAGAAACTTTTCGCATTGTCGTAATGGTATTGCTTCAAGTCGTCTTACGTTTCTCGAAAACCCCAAAAAAATTTTTGGGGAAAATGCACGGCATAGGGATCGACTTCCAAATGGAAGTGATCTTTTTACCTCTGGGGGCCCTTTTAAATTTTTTTCCCAATACAAACGACAGTCTAAAAAGGAAACTTTACAGACTTAACTTAGTTTCCCGTACAAAAATTTTGAACCCAAAATTTAAAAACCAATGAAACCCTATATGATTTTTTGGGGAATACTGAGACCCCCGTTGGGCTTTTTTAGGAAAAATTAAAATTTGAATTAGGAAACCTTTTACCCTCAAGAACCTTTTTTGGTCTGAAAAGAAATTTTTACTTCCGCAAAAACCCTTTCCCGGAATCTTGGTTCCCAAAAAGAGTAATGAAATTTTGACATCCATGGAAAAACCCTTCCCTTTTCCGAGACGATTTTTTTCAAGTCTGGGGCCCAAATTTCTTGCAGACGCTCTATGGAAATTTCCATAAACTATTCACTAAATAAAAAATAAAATAGTTTATTCCCTTTAAAAAAAGATGTTCTTTTTGGCGGGGCCCCCTTTAAACGTTTTTTTCCTGTAAAATTTGTATCTAAAGATATTCACATGAAAATCGGTATTATTGGGGTCTCGGGGAATTTTGAATTTTTTAAAACAACGGGAAAAAAAATGCCCTTTTTCCCCATATTGGGAAAAAGAAAAGCAAAAAATAAATTAGCAATAAAAAGGTTATAGAAAAAGGTCTGGGGTTTTCCTAAATGCGAAATATTACATGTTTGAACTTTTTCGGGGGGGGTGTAATAAAAACCATTACAAAAATTTTTCCATATTAAATTTTGAAAAGGTTATTAAACAAAAGGGCAAATTTGGCCTGAAGGAAGATATCGGCAAAACTTGGTTTTTGGTTAAAATTGGGGCCCCAGGGCTTTAAAAACCCGGGGCAATGCGGACCCAATTGGGGCCGATTAAACTTCCCCCCCCGGACACTTGCCCTGTTAAACATTTAAACCCTTTTTTGCATAAAGTTTGACACTAAATTAAAGTTATTCTTCTAAACAAAAAATTTTTAAAGTTTTATCTCCTACTGTTTTCTTTAAAAAATCGTGTTATTTTCTTCAACCCTTTTTCCCGTTTGCCACAAACATTTGTAAATTTTTTAAAAAAATCTGGGTTTATTAAAATTTCCCAATAAAATCATTTTAAAAAAGTGGAAATTTTAATCCTTTTTCTACCTGTTGCGTGTTATGCTGGGTAAATTTAAATATAAATTAAAATCTTGAGCGGCCCCCCTCCCAAAAAAATTTTTTACGTTTACCGGGGGGACGTCATGATATGGATTTTTTTGGGGACTACAAGTTTGGCCCCATATCTGGCACACTTGCCAATGCTCTTTTATCGGCACTCTTTGGGGGAAAAATCAAACACACTTCCCTTTGCATTTTTTTTAAATAATTTTTAGGGAACAAAAGCAAAAAACCCAGTATAAAAAATCCGGGGTTTTTAAAGTCGACGGGCATTTAACGTTAGGGGGACGTCCCCTTTGATTTTACCAAAAAACTTTTTAAAAAGGAAAAGGCAAAATAAAAACCCAAATTTTTTGGTTTATCGGCTCCAAAATTTTTAACCTGTAATGGGAAAAAAAATAATAAAATGCTCCCCCCCAAGAAAAAACCCCGCAATTTTAATTTTTTTTATCCAACTGGGTTTTAAAAAATTTAATATGAAAAAAACACTCAAAGAAATATCCTTTTATATTGGCCTACGAGACGCTAAAGCCCTCGGGGGCCCAAAATCTTCTTGGCCAATATTGCATTCCCGACAAAACCCAGACCGTGTAAAACCTATAAATACGCAAGGCAAAAAAACTAAAAAATTAAAAAAACAAAAATGTGAATTTAAAAGTTTATGAGTTTTTTTTCCCTGTAATATTTAAATTGGGGTCAGGTGGGCGTGATGCGCCAAAAAATTTGATATCGGGCCGAAATTCCGGGTTTGGGCCCATATCGAATTTTTCCCCCCTTTGGGGTTGGGTAAAAAAAACGGGAAAGATTGAAAAATTTTAAAAAAAGAAAAAATACCCTTTAAAAAATGAAATATACTTTGAATAAAAAAGCAAAAATTGAAGAAACACTTGAAAAAAAAATCTCCAAAACCCCGTTAAATTTAAAGCCAAAAAAAATATTAAAAAAAATTTTGTGAGGAAATGACGGGCAAAAAGGGCCCTTAGAAAGACGTCAAAAATCCCTCGCTTTTTAAAAAAAAAATTATAAAATTTGGTTTGGGTGGGAAAAATGTTTTTTAAAAAGGGGAATTTTTTTAATTCTATAATGAAAAACCAAAAAATAAAATGAGCCCAAAGCAATAAAAAGGGTTATAGAACAGGGCTGGGTGCCTTAATGCGATTAAAGGTTAAAAAGACGGTTTAATTTGCCCTCGGGCTTTTTAGTGGGCCAAAACCCAATAAAGGCACTCAGGGCCTCTGTAATTTAAACCTTTTTAAAAATCCCCCCTCTAAAACCAAAGAAAATTCGTGAACTTTTATTAGGGAGTATTAAAAATTGGGGGCTATATTGTGGGAATGTGAAAGTTTTTCTTTTTTTCTTCCCTTGGAATCCATGCAAGGGGTTTTTTATTAACTTTTTTTTAATTTTTACTTTTAAAAAAGAAATATTGAAAAAATATTTATGAAAATAAATGCCCTATTTTTCCTTTTTCCCTTTTTTTTAAATGGGAAAAATTTTTTTTTCCAATGGGAGTGGGAAAAAATTTTTTTTTCCCGGTTTTTTTTCACTGGGGGTCATGCAGGACTACTTTCTTTTAAAATTTGCCCGTACTCCCAAAAATTTTAAGGGGAAAATCTTGCAAAAATTTTAATTTTCCTGAAAGAAAAAAATGTATATAATAAAAAGAAAAATTTCCCAAGGGTTTTTTTTAAAAAAATTTCATGAATTTTTTTCAAAAACTTTTGGCAAAAAAAATTACCGATATTTTTACTCGTGGGTACTGCCCCCCTCAAAGAAAAAATTTATTTTATACCCAAAATTTGATGAAAATAAAAAATGTATTTATAGAAAAAAATTGAATAAACCTCTATATATTCTAACATTAAAACCCGGGGGTTATAACCATGATTTTTGGGGTGTTTTTAACAGGAAACCAAAAAAGGGCTTTTAACAAGGAATTCTAACGCTCATTTCGCGGGGTTTAAAAAACCTTTTGGGTATACGTTTTTTCCCTTTGGGACAAAAAGGTCAAAACATTGGGGGGCCCGGACGCTGCTTTAAATAAAACGGAAATTTAACGTAAAAAGGGTCACATACAACGCTGAGTTCCCCTGCCCAAAACCAGGAAAATCAGTTTATGTTTTCTTTGAAATTTGGTTTAAGGGTTTTTGTTAAAAAATTTATGCATGCTTTAAACTAGAATAGCGTTAACGAAGAATTTTCCGTGTCCAAAAACAACTCCCGAAACCTCGGGATAAAAATTGGGTGGGGAACCAAAATAATTTCCCCTTTGGGGTTTCCCAACAGAATTTTAAAAGAAAAAAGAAAAAATCCGTTTTTCCTATATTATATCAAAAGTTCTTTTTGTACTGACCGGGGTCATCTAGGGTTAATATGGCGGGGGTTCAATATAGTTTTTTACCAGTAATAAAATTTTTAAAGGGGAAAAAGGGGGAAATAGAATCATGAAAGGGAAATTGAATAAATAAATTAAAGAAAAAATTTTAAAATTTCTTTTTTTAGAATTTTGATTGGTCTTTGCGAAAAACTATAATTAAAACGAGGTTTATTCAAAAAAACCTTTCAAGCAAATTCGTTTAAAATTAAAGTTTTTTTCCGGGCCGGGCAAAAATCCCTATACTTTATTGGGGAAATTTTTAAAAAATTGCAGGATACATTTTGGGAAAAAAACTCCGGGGGAAAAAGTTCGGGTTTAAAAACATAAAATTTTCAAAAAAGGGGCCCCCTATCACTCAAAGGGCAAAAAAAGGCCTTGCCCTGCCCCCTTTTGTATTGGGTTTCCCCAAATTTTAAAAATTTGATATATTTTAAAATTTGAAGACAAAGAAATACTTAAGTTTAAACTGGGGCTGAAATATTAAGCAACCCAGGGGTCTTCTTTTGGGTTTAAATGCCGTAATAAACACATCTCCCGTTGGTTTAAAAAATTTGAAAGTACCCACATAGTTTTGTTTAAATTATTTTGCAGAAATTTTTTTTTAAGAATAGGGGGTTTAAATTAAAAGCTTTTTTTATGAACAATAAATGAATAATAAAATTTTTTGGAAACATAACTCCCGTAAATTTAAAGGCCAAACGGGAAAACTGATGAAAGGATATAATGATAAATGATATGCAAAATCTTTTTTTGTTTGTTTTTTTTGTGTTTATCTAAAGTCGCCCCCCCAAAACCCCATAAAAAGGGGGACCGTTCCCAGTTTGGACCAAAACCTTTTGTGTCCCTCGAGATTTTTTGAAATGCGCATCTCCTCTTTAATTTTAAACTAAATTTTTGGGTTTAAATTTTCCCAGAGCGCAGAAAAGCATTTCTATAAAACAAATGTTTTTTTAAATAAAACAAAAACAAGGGGGGGGGGGAAAAAAAAAAAAATCTTTTTTTTAAAAAGAAATGGGGGAAATTGCTGGTTTTTATTTCCCAAATGGTTTTTTGAAAAAAGGTTCTAAAATTGCAAACATCGATATCCATCCCGAAAATTCCCGAAAAATGCGTGGAAAAGGAAATGAAATTCCCCTATACAAATGTATTAAAAAAATAAAACAAAAAGGGCCGGGAAAAGTGCGGAAACCCAAAACCCGGAATGCAGGCGGGCGAACCCCGCTAAAACAGTCCCAAACAAATCCGATTTAATTTAGGGGGGAGGGGATAAAAATGTCCCGTAGTTTTGTCCCAATAATTGATTTCAGTCCTAAAAAATTTTTTGACCCTTTTTTTGAAATCAGTGAAAAGGGATTGAAAAAAAAACAAATTTTTTCTCAAATTTTTTGACATTTGTGAATTTTTAAACTGTGACGAATGTGATTTTTCTAAAAAATTGGGGTCACCCTGCAAACACAAAAAATTTTTTTTTTTTTTTTGACGAAAGTGATCTTTATTTCTTCACAAAATTTTGAACCCCAATGTGGGTTTGGGGACACAATTTTTGGGCCCTTAAAAGAGCTTTGGGCGACCTAAACGCAAAAAGGGGCCCTTTTTTAAAAAAGGGTTTCCTTGGGGGGAAAGAAATAGGCGTAACTTTCAGATTACATTTTTATGTTTTATAACATGAAAATCGACTATAAAAATTTAATATATCATATCAAATATCGACAATTTTTAAAACGTAAACATATTGCTTTTGTAAACACAGCATGTCCATTTGATTATCGCCAAAACGACGTAAACAAATATTGCAAAATATGCTCGTCCATGATTAGGTTTCTGTCAATACAAACTCGCTTCGTTAAAATTGTATAAAGTTTTCACGCAATTAAAGAATCTTATTTAATAAACCACAGCAAAAGATAATCAAAATAGTACCACCTACCTAAATATACGTTACCCAGAAAACAATACAAAATTAAAATATAAACAAACATTTTAAATTCATTCTGTTTTGTAAATAAGCCGTAGATCGTAATATCATATCTCCTTTAAAAAAATAAAACTTTAAATAGCACAATATTAAAACGTTAAATGGTTTATTTTTAACCCCAATAAGACAATGGAAATCACAAGCGTTAAATTTTGAAAGTTCAAATAAGAACACACCACGAACTATCAGATTTAAAATAACTATCATTTAAGCAGTGTGAGTGAGTCAGTCAGTGAGTGGAAAGGTGTGTGAGTGAGTTGGTGCACGCGTGCGTGCGTACGACCAAGCAAGATAGTGTTTAAACGACTAAATAATTTGTTTTGAAAGTATTCAAGTAAAAGTGTCTTCTGTTCATGTTGTTGTTGCTTCTGCGAATGAGTGAGTGAGATGGTGAGTTGGTGAGTGAGTGAGTGAGTGAGTGAGTGAGTGAGTGAGTGAGTGAGTGAGTGAGTGAGTGAGTGAGTGAGTGAGTGAGTGAGTGAGTGAGTGAGTGAGTGAGTGAGTGAGTGAGTGACTGTGTGAGATGGTGAGTGAGTGAGTGAATGAGTGAGTGAGTGAGTGAGTGAGATGGTGAGATGGTGAGTGAGTGAGTGAGTGAGATGGTGAGTTGGTGAGTGAGTGAGTGAGTGAGTGAGTGAGTGAGTGAGTGAGTGAGTGAGTGAGATGGTGAGTTGGTGAGTGAGTGAGTGAGTGAGTGAGTGAGTGAGTGAGTGAGTGAGTGAGTGAGTGAGTGAGTGAGTGAGTGAGTGAGTGAGTGAGTGAGTGAGTGAGTGAGTGAGTGAGTGAGTGAGTGAGTGAGTGAGTGAGTGAGTGAGTGAGTTGGTGAGTGAGTGAGTTGGTGAGTCAGTCAGTCAGTCAGTCAGTCAGTCAGTGTGCGTGAATGCGAGCGAGCGAGCAGGTGTTGAAACGACTAAAAAATTGTTTTGAAAAGTATTTATGTAAAAGTATCTTCTGTTCATGTTGTTGTTGTTGTAACTGTTGCTTCTGCGAGCGAGCGATGGAGTGAGAATTCCATATATATTAACAATAGTTCAGTTTCATAGGCGATAATCATAATACACAGATATTACACTGCCTTTTCAAAAATTCCAGTCCAAGATTATATTCATTATTTCAAGGAACCAAACAACATACTTACTTTAAATTGTGTCTTACTTTGAATGCAGTCATTGATAAAGTAATATGTGCGGCTGAATACTGTCTTTTAAAATATCATTTAAGTAAGAGGGCATTCTGTACATGTCGTTGTTATAGCTGCTGCTGCTGCTGCTGCTGCTGTTGTTGTTGTTGTTGTTGTTGTTGTTGTTTGGCCATATACTTTGCTAAAATAATCTTTTTTGTACCTATCGCTATCAATCACGCATAATATCTAAAGCAAGTATGACTTTAAAAATACAATAAATCAATACGAATGAAAAACAAAAGAAAAAAATCTTATTTGTATGTTTTATGTAACTACGGTTATTTTTAGTCATCAAAGGTTACTCCCAAGATTAAAATATCTGATAGACTGTATGTACACGGTGAATTGTAAATCATTAATCCCTTTCATAAACTAGTCATTAAGATAAATGAATTAAAAAAAGAAACGAGTATTCGATTTCAACCGATTTTCACTTTATAAACAATACAAAGTTTAGCCGTACCGTCCCGTAAATGAAACGCCTGGCAGTTTAAAACAATGACGGGGTGAATCGATAAATGCCGTGTCCGAACATATCCAAATTGTGTTTGAAAATTTGATTTGAAGCAATGGAAAACAATAGTTCATACAAGACAATTAAACAATGAATTTCAATTATAGGAGAAAATCGAATTTAGGATGGATTTAAGTTTAGTGATTTTATTTATTATTAATTTTATACAGCATTTAATATTAGAAGGTATGTATATGCATTTTTTTATTTATTCATTTTTTTATTTTGTTTTTATTAGTTTATTTTTTCATTTATCGTCACATTTATTTTCGACAAATCTCATGTTCTGTCTTTTTCGTACATCTGAAATATTCAGAATATCCTATAATCTTTCATTATAGAATTTTAATGTCTAAGTTTATGAATAAATGCAGAAAAAATGTAAATGTCATTGTAGTATTTTAATTTCTAGTTTAAGAAACCAATGCAGAAAAGAAAATCGTTCAAATAATGATGAAATTTCAAAGTTGGGGAGATAAATAGCAATAACATAGTCTAAAATATCGGTCTATAATCAACTACCATAGAATATTTCAATGCATTTTTAAACGTTTTGATTAAATTGAAGTTGGGTCTAATGAAGTTAGCAAATTTTCATTTCTATCAACGACATATGACTCTTTTATAACATATAACATAATCTGCTAATATGGTTTTTATTTCTTTTAATGATTCTTTATATACGGTTCATACTTTTTGATAATGGGAACGTTGGTGGAACTGTTTAAGTGCCATTTTTTCTCTTTTCTTTGTGTTTGTTATTGTTCATTAATTTCTATGAGTAATAATTCAATAACTTCAAAATCTTACAAAACGAATGCAATATACGATAGGCATATAACATATTATACATTTATTGGTATATGTACACTATTTGTTTTATTCTATCTTGTTGTCATTATTGGTGTTTTATTATAACTGTTGTTGTTGTTGTTGTTTTTTGTTGTTGTTTTTTTGTTTGTTTTTTGCTGCTCGTTTATTTCAAAGACTTTTAAATAATTTGCATCTTACAAAAACAATGCAGTATTCATATTGATATTGATATTTTTATTACCTATATACATGTATTTATGTTTTTAAGTGCAGACGGATTTGGGATTAATCTCAACTAAGATTAAAATGTTTTTCTTTTATTCTATTAATCGCTCTTATAAGGTACAGTGCGACTAAACATCAGAAATTAATCCTTGATATAAGTTTGTGTAAAATTAAATTTAAAAAATCTTAGACCACTTCTAATCGAATAAAAAACATTGACTTCCACGTTTTGTTAAGGATGCTCTGCGAATGCACGTTATTTTGGTGGCAAAAACATATTATTAAATAGTTTTACCATAAAACAGGAGCATTTTTAAACAATAAAAATAATTCTGTTATAGATATAAAATACCATATTTCAGGTTAATGTCAATCGCATTTTGTTTGCGATATAATACAAAATATGCCGGTATATACATGTATGTATGTATTGTTTACAACGCGACGTATTAATTCAAATTCTTTATTTTCCGGTTTCTCCCATTCACAAACGAAAACAAAGAAAACAACTTTTCAAAAAACATATATTTTTTAATGACACAAATAGTTTATTGAAATAATATTTAGTAGAAAACCCAGGTTTAAAGGCCGGGTAATTAAAATCGACGTTTGCTTGTGTTTTACCTGTTAATAAATAATAGACTATAGGATATCCATGAAGCTGTATGAAAATCAATTAGTTTTTATCCACAAACTTTTGTTCAGAATCGATTTGGTCTATGGATAATTTAAATGTTTAAATTGTGCATGATCTGCAGTATTATGAATAGAAATGTCGGTTGAAATGAATCTCTGTAACCGCTGTAATAAGTTCTTTACAGACGTTAACCCATACTCAAGTCCATTAATCATTAGACTGAATTAATTGTGCTGCATTAGGTTTGAACAAGGAGGGTACCTAGTTGTTCAAATCTTATAAGACCTAGTTGAAACCTTATGGTAGCAAGCAAGTGTCTGGTGGTGCACAATTAATCCTAGTTAAAATCTAGTGGTACCAACCTGGTACCAAGTGTTGCATAGAATTTTGTACCTTTTTTGAAACCTAGTTGCACAAAGCTAGTACCACGTGTTGCATAGCTGTACCTTTTTGAAACCAAGCTAGTACCCTGTGTTGCATAGCTGTACCTTTTTGAAACCAAGCTAGTACCCTGTGTTGCATAGCTGTACCTTTTTGAAACCAAGCTAGTACCCGGTGTTGCATAGCTGTACCTTTTTGAAACCAAGCTAGTACCCTGTGTTGCATAGCTGTACCTTTTTGAAACCAAGCTAGTACCCTGTGTTGCATAGCTGTACCTTTTTGAAACCAAGCTAGTACCCTGTGTTGCCATAGCTGTACCTTTTTGAAACCAAGCTAGTACCCTGTGTTGCATAGTTGTACATTTGTGAAACCTATTGACAAAAATCTGGTGCCCAATGTTGCGTAGCTGTACCTTTTTGAAACCTATTGACAATAAGCTAGTGCCCAGTGTTGCATAGCTGTACCTTTTTGAAACCTAGTGGCACCAAGCTAGTATACATTTTTGTACAGCTGTACCTTTTTGAAACCTCCTGGCAAAACATAATACCCAGTGGTGCATAGTTGTGCCTTGTGGAAACCAAGTGGCACCAACCTAGTACACATGACTGCAAACATGTCGTTCTTTTTAGTTGAAACTTTGTTGTCACCTAGTGATTCAAAGAAAGTACCTAGTGGTACAGGTACTTATTGGCACCTTTTGATACTTTTATGGTTTCTAGATGGTTCAAATCGATTCTAGCTAGTACTGTATTTGATATATCCAGTGAAAATGACAAATCACCTAAAATGATTCTATTTTATTGCGTTATTTTAAATAGTCAATGGCGACTGCACGTGGCCAACAGAATTCAATTCCAACCAATGGCATGACAGTTCAAGAGGCATTCTCACATTTGGCACAAAGTCAATGCAGGGATGGACGTTTCAACCTACATCTACATTGACTGTTAACTCCTGGGATTGTGTTTCTGTCTCAACATACAGTACAGACGGACGAATTCTTTTAATGTAAGTATCATGATTATTGTAGAAATAAATTCCAAAATTCCGGTTAATCAGTTTAATTAAGTATTTTTTTATTCAACTAACAATATCAGAATCGTACAAGAAACCAATTCCTTACATTATATTTAGTATACACGTCTATTTGAATTTTTGATACGTGTATTAATACACGGGTATGTTTTAAAGGCCAATCTAAACATTACCTCTTACATTATAAGTCGTTACGCTGTTTGAAGCTATTCTTCCAAGCTTTTGAGATATGATTTTATTTATAAAATCGATAATGATGATTATGATGTTGATGATGATTATGATGATGAAGAAGATGATGATGATGATACTTAACATTATGATAATGTTTGATGATGATGATGATGATGATGATGACGATAACGATGATGATACTGAATATAATGATGATTTTAATGGTGATGTTCATGATGATGATGATGATGATGATGATGATGATGATGATGATGATGATTATTATTATTATTATTATTATTATTATTATTATTATTATTATATATTATATTATTTATTATATTATTATTTTAGATTGTAAACAAAACAATTAGAAAGCAAAATACAACCTGTACACTTTCATAAAAAGTATTCTTTTATTTTTTTTCAGAACATCCCAACCTTTTAGCTTATTTTCAACAAATTACTACGCCTATTTATGTATAACTGTCACCAAGATTACCGAGTCATCCTACAGTTACTATATCAATCATGGTTTGTTTTTTATTCTATATTTATTATATTTAGAAATAGTTATCATTCATTCAAACACCCGCAAGTCACGTCTAGTCAGGGTACTCCCAAAGAACAACGAGAATTAGACGAACCCTGCTTTGAGCTTACGATATTCGCTAATTGAATACTTTTTTTTGTTTTGGGAGATAATCCTTTTTAATAAACTTTTTCATTACACATATTTTTTATATTTTTTATTTTATTATTATTATTGTTGTTGCACTTTTAAGATACACATTGAAAATGTTCAGCTTTAAAATACCGATGTTCATTAATTCTGCCATGAGCACCTGAGTAGAACCACGTTTTCGAACTCGCATTGATGAGAGCCATGTGACCACTCTGTCACGAAAGGGGCCACAACAATATGTTAATTATATACATGTTAATTATAAAAACTATAAGCTGTTTAATAGCGTTATGTATATAGTGGTTTATTTTTGATATTACGAAATAATCTCTGTTTAATTTACAGAGATACAACATAATGTAAATTTTGAACGTGCATTTATCTACCCAGCAAACAATTTAACTGACCATAACACAATATGTTCGAACTCTGGGGCATCCGGCGGGGAATATCAAATGCTGGTAAAAGAAGGTAATTTAAAAACCATAGGAATTCGAGAACGGGACCGCAGATTGCGGCGTATATTTTCGATCTTGTAACGGTTTTTAAATACGTTTCTGCTACATCTAAATATCTTTTAGTAGTATCCGAGTGTATGGACTCAAAAAATATATTATCAATTGAACCCAATCTGTCTCTTTTGAAATTGGTCAAATTTTACGGTATTATAAAAAAAGACAAGGAGTGACATCCACCATTTGCCGCAACGTTTTCGGCATGAGTTTTTCCCCTTTGGCTACAATTGATTACTATTTTTTCAGAATTTTGTTCCCGTTATTTTTGTCAACTATCAGGTATCGTCCGGATATAACGTTAACGGTTTGTACACGTGTTGCCATGTATAGGCGGCATTATAACGGGCGTATTCGTGTATTGATTTGTTAAAAAGGAGAAAACAGACACTTTAGTAATATGGTCCAACTGATTTTGTCTAACTGAAAAAAGGAACATTTAAACATGATCCACAGACAAATATTTTAGGCACTCATCTCGTATTCATTACTAGGAAAATTAAAACAAAAATCAAGCATATCAAGGGGGGTAACTTACGCCGAACGTTGCGGCAAATGGCGGATGTCACTCCTTTTCTTTTTTCAATATACCGTATATTTGACTGATTTTTAAATTAGCAGATTATATTTAATTGAGATTAGATAATTAAAGACCACCCGCTCGCATAATATGAAAAGATATTCAAAGGTCGGACAAACAATATGTAAAGCCGGTACGGATTCGGATTTATGCGCCGCAATATGCGGTCCTGTTCCAGAGTTCCTATGGTAAAAACTTTATAATCAATGCCCCAAACATTAAAACAAAATTGCAAATTATACAGTTAAGTATACAGTTAAATGTGTCAAAGAAAGAGCACGTCTTTCATTTTTGTGTCGCCACTACTCCGTAGGGATCACTTCTCCGTCGTCTGTCTGTCCGTCTGTCTGTCTGTCTGTCTGTCCGTCCGTCCGTCACAAAACTTGTCCGGACTACTGCTCATAAACTACTGGTGCAATTTCATCCAAACTTTACAGGAATGATCAGTATCAAGTCTAGTTTTGCATATTGTCAGCATTTTCCGGTTCAATGATTTTTGTCAGAGTTATGGCCCTTTAATAATTTTTAATTTTAAAGTTTGTCCGGACTACTTCTCTGATACCACTAATGCAATTTCAATGAAACTTTACAGGATTGATTTGTAGCTCAAGTCCTTGCGCAAATTGCACTGGTTTTCCGGTTGAATGATTTTTGGCCGAGTTATGGCCCTTTGATAAAAAGGTGTTTTTTTCTATGTGTTGCCAGATACACAAAAGCTTGTCCGGACTACTCCTCATAAACTACTGGTGCAATTTCATCCAAACTTTACAGGAATGATCAGAACCAAGTCTAGTTGTGCAATTGTCAGCATTTTCCAGTTCAATGATTTTTGTCAGAATTATGGCCCTTTAATAATTTTTATTTTTAAAGTTTGTTCGGACTACTTCTCTTATACCACTTATGCAATTTCAATGAAACTTTACAGGATTGATCTGTAGCTCAAGTTCTTGCGCATATTGCACTGGTTTTCCGGTTGAATGATTTTTGGCCCAGTTATGGCCCTTTGTTAAAAAGGTGTTTTTTTTTCAGTGTGTTACCAGATACACAATAGCTTTTCCGGACTACTCCTCATAAACTACTGGTGCAATTTTATCCAAACTTTACAGGAATGATCAGTACCAAGTCTAGTTGTGCACTGTCCGTCTGGCTGTCACAAAATTTGTCCCAACATGAAATTGGCCATCATGAGGCGGCACATGTGATTACTGATCGCTCTTGTTTATTTTATAAGATTACTAAATTGAAATGATTCAATTGTATTATGGCAGTTTCGACTTTAAAAGTGAATTGGTCTACATTAAACACGGTTTATGACAAGTATAACGAATATAGAAACGAACAATAGAAATGTATCATCTGCATATTCCTATAAAATATTGCATGAAAAAATGTTGATAAAGTTTTAAGATATACATAATAAACATTTTTATTTTAAATACTGCAATTTCATTGTAGAAAAGAAATATTATCTGTTACATAGATATGATTATGTAATATCGGATTATGTTTTTCTGCAGTTGCCACCAAAAACGATATAAAATTAAAGTATTGTTATCGTATTACAGACTTTCCAATATAGAACAATTCACTTTAATTCAAATTAAACATTTTTGGAATTCTGCATCATAGAAACTATGATGTTTTTTTATCAATTTCCGTGAGAAAAAGCTATTACAACAATATATGCTAATTCAATTTTTATACATGATACAAAATATGAATAATCCCATGGTCATGGTGAAAGGTGTGCCAACAGAAAAAATCCAATCGTAAAACAAAAATATTCTTTTAGAAAAATATTTCCATAAGAAACAATAACCCGCAGATTAAAGTTTTCTTAAACTTTAATATTCAAGAAAAAATATTCCAATTAAAACATACGTTTTATTATGAAAAGTTATTCCGCAAGGAAAATCTCTAAAGGGAGAGTAATTTCACCAATTTTATTCATCCCTTGGCAAAAGTTTTTTCTAAGCAGAAACTTTTCACTTGCAAAAAAATGTTTTATTTGATAATCAAAATACATTTGTACACTCATAAAGCAAAATATATTGCACAATCATTCATAATTGTTTCAAAGAACGTTATTTTAGCACATAGAATTTCAATGCCCGTAGTTTTGTCTTTTTGACAAGACAAGGTCGTTATTTTCATATATTTCAAGTTAATGTCCAGAGATATTTTTTCTTATTTTCAGGGAGTGAATTTGCAGCAAAGGTCCACTGTCCATGGCACTTTTTAGGTCAGTATGGATATACGCATACTACTTCCGATGCTGTGACAACGTGTGATCAATCTTCCTCTAAAATTAGCACGTGTACAAATACGCAGCATATGAAATTTGATTACATCGCATGTGCCACGAAGGTTGCCTATTCAGGTAGGATATATGGATATTTTGTGTGTGTGTGTGTGTGTGTGTGTGTGTGAAAACGTATATTTTTCGTGACAGTCATACGGGTGCATGTGAAAGAAATCTCACGTTTGTTCTAACACAAGAAAGTTATATTCACTACGCAATGCATTACAATAAGTCTGCCTAAATTTTATGCTTTAAACACTTTTTCCTACAGTTTTTATGTAATTGTGTTGAAACAACCAGTTTTTCGTTACATTGTCCATTAAATTACATAAAACATATTTTTTCGGCCGTAGACGGTTTGTTTCCATAATGATATTTTGCGTTAATAGAACACCCAGAAATAAATGAGGGACGGCGAAACATGGTCGTACATCTTGTATGTGAGAAGTTAGCAGTGAACAGTGAGCTAAGCAAAAAGGCATTTCAATTTATATAGGGAAGGCAATGATCTGCTGTAATGCTCAGCTGTTTTGGGCATCTAGCAGGGCATTCCTAAATATAGTGTAAAAATGCTCTGCTGCAATACTCAGCTGTCTTGGCAATCTAGCAGAGCATTCCTAGCTTTAGTGAAAAAATGCTCTGTTGGAATGCTCAGCTGGCTAGCTAAGCTGGCTAGGCAATCTAGCAGGGCATTACTAAATATAGTGTAAAAATGCTCTGCTGGAATGCTAAGCTGGCTAGGCAATCTAGCAGGGCATTACTAAATATAGTGTAAAAATGCTCTGCTGGAATGCTAAGCTGGCTAGGCAATCTAGCAGGACATTACTAAATACAGTGTAAAAATGCTCTGCAGGAATGCTAAGCTGGCTAGGCAATCTAGCAGAGCATTACTAAATATAGTGTAAAATGCTCTGCTGGAATGCTAACCTGGCTAGGCAATCTAGCAGGGCATTACTAAATATAGTGAACAAATGCTTTTCTGGAATGCTAAGCTGGCTAGGCAATCTAGCAGAGCATTACTAAATATAGTGTAAATATGCTCTGCTGGAATGCTAAGCTGGCCAGGCAATCTAGCAGGACATTCCTAAATATAGTATAAAAATGCTCTGGTGGAATGCTAAGCTGGCTAGGCAATCTAGCAGGACATTCCTAAATATAGTGTAAAAATGCTCTGCTGGAATGCTAAGCTGGCTAGGCAATCTAGCAGAGCATAACTAAATAAAGTGTTAAAATGCTCTGCAGGAATGCTCAGCTGGCTAGGCACTATAGCAGAGCATTCCTTAATATAGTGCAAAATGCTCTGGTGGAATGCTCAGCTGGCTAGGCAATCTAGCAGAGCATTACTAGATATAGTGTAAAAATACTCTTCTGGAATGCTCAGCTGGCTAAGCACTATAGCAGAGCATTCCGTTATATAGTGAAAAAATGCTCTGGTGGAATGCTCAGCTGGCTAGGCAATCTAGCAGGGCATTACTAAATATGGTGTTAAAATGCTCTGGTGGAATGCTAAGCTGGCTAGGCAATCTAGCAGGGCATTCCGAAATATAGTTAAAAAATGCTCTGGTTGAATGCTCAGTTGGCAGACTGATTCTGAGTTCCAGGATTTATTGTTGCCAAAGTTTTATTGACATTTTCGACTTCTAGGCAATTCTGAGGCACTCGCAGACTTTCAGGAATTTTCGGTGCCAATAGAAATTATGATATTTTTGACTTTTAAGAGACTATTTCATTGTCCTGCGACTTTTTGAAGGACACTCGCAGACTTTCAGGAATTTTGGTGCCAATGCTGATATTGACAATTAAGACTTCTAGGGACCCTCAAGAGTCCATTTTAGTCGTCTGCGACTGATTCTTGGACACTCGCAGACTTTCAGGAATGGTTGGTGCCAATGGAAATAATCATATTTTTGACTTCTAAGGACCTTTAAGAGTCCATTTCATTAGCCTGCAGCGTATTGTTGGACACTCGCAGACTTTCAGGAAAGTTTGGTGCCAATAGAGATAATGACAATTTTTACTTCTAGGGACCCGCCAGAGTCCATTTTTATGGTCTGCGACTGATTCTGAGACATTCTCAGACTTTCAGGAATCTCTGGTGCCAATGGAGATAATGACATTTTTGACTTCTAGCGACCCACCAGAGTTCATTTCGCTGGTCTGCGATTGATTTTGGGACACTTGCAGACTTTCAGGAATTTTGATGCCAATGGAGATAATGACATTTCTGACTTTTAGGGAACCGCCAGAGTACATTTCTTGGGTCTGCGACTGATTCCTTGAGACTCGCAGACTTTCAGGATGTTTAGTGCCATTGCAGATCATGCTTTTTTTACTTTTAAGGACCCCTTAGTCATAAGCAGAGCATTTTTACCCTAAAATGTCATTATCTGCATTAGCACCAAAAATTCCTGAAAGTCTGCAAGTGCCCAATAATCAGTCGCAGACCAACGAAATATACTCTGGATGGTCAAAAATATCATAAATTGTGATTATCTCTATTGGCACCAACAATTCCTGAAAGTCTGTGACTGTCCAAGATTAAGTCGCAGACCAAAAAAATGGACCCTGGATGGTCCCTAGAAGTAAAAAATGTCATTATCTGCCTTGACATAAAAAATTCCTGAAAGTCTGTGAGTGCCTCAGAATCAGTCGCAGACCAAAAAAATGGATTCAGAAAGGTCCCAATAAGTCAGAAATATCATTTTCTGCATTGACACCAAATTCCTGAAAGTCTGCGAGTGACTCAGAATCAGTCGCAGACCAACGAAATAGACTCAGGAGGGTCCTTTTGGAGTAAAAATGTCATTATCTCCATTGGCACCGAAAATTTCTGAAAATCTGCGATTCAGAAAGGTCCTAAAAATTCACAAATGTCATTATCTGCATTAACACCAAAAATTCCTGAAAGTCTGCGATCGTCCCAGAATCAGTCGGAGACCAAAGAAATAGACACTTGAGGGTCCCGTAGAAGTCAAAAATGTCATTATCTGCATTGGCATTAAATATTTCAGAAAGTCTACGAGTGCCAAATAATCAGTTGCAGACCAACGAAATTTATACTTTTTTTAAGAATGCCCTGCTAGTTTGCCTAGACAGCTCAGCATTCCGGCAGAACATTTTTACACTAATTTTCAGAATGCTTTGCTGGATTGCCTAGCCAGCTGAGCATTTTTAACACTATATTTAGGAATGCCCTGCTAGATTGATTAGCTAGCTGAGCATACCAGCAGAGCATTTTTCGCACTATATTTTGGAACGCTCTGCTAGATTGCTTAGCCAGCTGAGCATAACAACAGAGCATTTTACACTATATTTAGGAATGCTCTGCTGGATTGCCTAGCCAGCTGAGCATTTTTAACACTATATTTAGGAATGCCCTTCTAGATTGCCTAGCCAGCTGAGCGATTAAGCAGAGCATTTTTACACTATATTTTGGAATGTCCCGCTAAATTGCTTAGCCAGCTAAGCATAACAGCAGAGCATTTTTACACTATATTTTGGAATGCCCCGCTAGATTGCTTAGCCAGCTGTGCATACCAGCAGATCATGTTTGCACTATATTTTGGAATGTCCCGCTAGATTGCATAGCCAGCTGAGCATAACAGCAAAGCATTTTTACACAATATTTTGGAATGCCCCGCTAGATTGCTTAGGCAGCTGAGCATAACAGCAGAGCTTTTTACAATATATTTTGGAATGCCCCGCTAGATATTGCATAGCCAGCTGAGCATAACAGCAGAGCATTTTTTACACGTATATTTGGAATGCCCCGCTAGATTTGCTTAGCCAAGCTGAGCATAACAGCAGAGCATTTTTACACTATATTTTGGCATGCCCCGCTAGATTGCTTAGCCAGTCCTGAGTATAACAGCAGAGCTTTTTACACTATATTTTGGAATGCCCTGCTAGATTGCTTAGCCAGCTGAGTATAAACAGCAGAGTATTTTTAACACTATATTTAGGAATGCCCTGCTAGATTGCCTAGCCAGCTGAGCATACCAGCAGAGCATTTTTACGCTATATTTGTTGGGAACGCCTCGCTAGATTGCCCTAGCCAGCTGAGCATACCAGCAGAGCATTTTTTACACTTTGTTTAGTAATGGCCTGCTAGATTGCTTACCCAGCTGAGCATACGAGCAAAGCATTTCTACACTTTATTTTGGAATGCTCTGCTAGATTGCTTACCCAGCTGAACATAACAGCAGATCATTGATTTCCCTATATAAATCGTAATGCCTTTTTGCTTAGCTCACTGTTAACTGCTAACTTCTCACATACAAAATCTTATGAAATCAAATAATACTTCTTGTTGTTAATTTTGGCCATAATGTAAATATTCTTCTGTGCTAATATTTCAGTGTCGGACACATTGTGGTGCATTAACAATGTTGTAGAAGGGGAAACGAACTATGTCATGGTCTTCAATGGCAACGATGCCAGCTCTCTTATTGATAACCAATCTATTTATAGATTTACATGCATAGTAAACAACATTATTATATGTATAGTTTTCATACATGAATTTTCTCTAACCGATTTATTAACGTTTGTCATCTAAAAAATATCTTCGCATATCGAAAGTTATATCACAAATTTAAAGGGGCAATCAATCTAACTTAAGTTCAGATCTACTTTTCTATGTAGATCTGTTGACGACCGTATATGTTTTGCCTTCTTTATAATTTCCCCGAGAAAGCTATTTTTAGCCATGCAATCAAACTGGTTTTTACAGATAGGCATTAGAATTCATTAAGGTGAAACCGGAAATTCGTGAAGTTGAAATCGTGTATTCATGCAGTTGAAATCGTGAATTCATGAAGTTAAAATCGGGAAATTCATGAAGCTGAAATGTCCCCCATATGTTTTTCGTACTTAACAACTTTTTGCTGGTATGTTCTGCAAATCATTAGTTAATTATTCCATCGCTTCTTTTTTCCAGGCGGTCTCAGGTGACGTCACAAAAGCCTCTGTCTCACCTAGATATTGCCAAAAGGATCAAACACCTGCACTGTTCCCAAGGACATCATCCGGACAAACCATAGGAGCTTTACTCTCATTTGCCCCTGCTTCGTGTAGGATTTTTAAATTTACAATTTATAACTGTATTGCTTTTACATATGATATGTTAGTTAAATTTTTAGGGCCTGGAGAGTGCTAAATATGGCATGACAAATCCTGTTTTAACGACTTGTTCATCTAATCTGCTAACATTGTTCGTCTGCTAACATTGTTCGTCTCCTCCTCGTCTGTCAATATTGTTCGTCTGCTAACATTGTTCGTCTGCCAACATATTAATACGCAGACACGGCAGATAAATAGAGAAAGGAAAATTTCTTTTAGGTGTCCTGTTTTGCCTTTCATTTCATCAGGTTTTTGTCTTGGCTGGGCAAAACAAGATTATATTATAAACGACAAATTTTCACGACACAAGAAATAAATGTAAATGTACTTGACATTAATCTGCATCCGGATAAAATGTGAAAGCCCAAACTATTTTGGCCACAATGATCAATGCGAAAGTTACAAAGTTGTATTAAAGGAATAATTTGTAAAACATAACGCAGAGATAATGTTTTAGATACTGTAATATTTTTAATCATACTTTTAAAATCTAATTCATTTAAAGCCAGAAAAGTATTTTGAATTATCAAATTGTTTTTATTTATGTTATAATTTTATATTCATTTCTAATATGCATAATATTATCATTTTTATTTTGTTTTTTGTTTTTTCAGTAACCTGTCGTAAGTAGTTATACAGTTTAGAAACGTTTATAAACTGCACCTATTTTCGAACTTGTCTGTTAGATTATGTTTAAATTTTGAAATTGATGCGACGTGTGGCATTTTTGGTCGCGAACAGATTTGTTGACTACTTGCTTTCTTGTCAAATAATGATGGAAATATCTATTTTGAAATGTGTGTGAGCAACAATATTTCAAGTTTTATGTTAAAAAACAACGCTCATTATGTTATTTAGTTTTTGATATACCTAACAGCAACATGCCCCTCTCTGGCGGACCCGGACCAAGGTAACGTGTCTATATCAACGACGGGATCTGTCACATCGGCTGGGTATACATGCGCGGCTAACTACACACTTTGGGGCACGCCCACTAGGACATGCCAGACGGATTTCACGTGGACAGGGTCCACCCCTTCGTGCAGTAAGTAGTGATATGTACTTATTTCTATTAATATTCAAAATTAGAATACCCTAGAAATCCAGTTTGCTTTACATCGCGAGAAAATCGTGCTTTGATTCTATATGTCCTTACAATTCAATAGTTCTATTGGTACAAATATTAACTTTGAAAAGCAAGATCAAATAATACTTCACGACCTAAACATGCTTGAAATGAACAAAAATATTCTTGAAATGTAACTGATATCCTTTTTTTCATTTTATTTCATTTTATTTTTTTGTTGGATTTAACATCGCACCAACACAGAAGAGGTCGTATGGCAATTTACAGCTTTATATGTGCATTCCGTGCATTCTTTCACGAATGAACGGGTACCTGAGTAGAACCACCGACGTTCAAACAGCTAGCTGGATAGCTTCCTCACATGAAAGAATCCAAAGCTCCTGTCGGGATTTGAACCCCAGGAGTGAGGGGCAAGTGGGTTGAAGTCAACGACATTAACCGCCCCGCAACGGCCGCCCGGTCCAGATATGAAATCGTTATAATAGATTTGACTGTTGATGAAACATCATTGCGTGTGATAGGTGTCATTTTAGACATTTCTCATGGCCATTGCTTCATATTTTCTGTTGTTACAATAAATTTTATGTATCACCATAGGTTGTGAGACTCCGCCCACTCCGACAAATGGTCAAGTGTCCGTGAATTCGGATGGTTCTTTAGCTTCTTATACTTGTGATGAAGGATTTACATTACGAGGGCTACACTTCAGGAACTGCCAATTAGCTTCAGCTACTTGGGAGGGCGATGGACCATCCTGCAGTAAGTAAAATATTAATTGTATTTCACAATAATCTATTATTAATAAATTTGCATTCATTTTCTTGGTATTGCCCTGGTTAATACTTCTTACGTCAACACCTTTGATAGTAATCTATATTCTGTCGAAGAAAACAATATTGGGTTATACCTGACAATTTACACAGCTGGTATATTTTACTCTCGTGAATATTTTTTTTTTAATTTAAAAATTACTATGAAAATGCTCTTGGTCGGCTTTCAAGTCTATTTGTTGTCTGCAAAAACATTTGTAATCCAATTATTGTTTACAATTAACCAGGTAAAATGTAAACTTACTTGAAATACAACGTTTCTTTTAAGAATTACTTAAAGGGTGTCAAATAGAATAGCCAGATAAGTAAACCGTAAGTCTCAACCTTTATTTGCAGCTAAATGTGCAGACTTTACAACTGTAACCGGTCAGACAACATCTTTATCCACCAATGGTACAGATACGTCAATAAATTTTGTATGCGCCTCTGGTTATACACTTACCGGATCATCTTCACTTACTTGCTATGACGACGGAACCTGGGACGGCCAGCAACCTCAATGTGGTAACGTATACAATATAACAATCTGACCTGTTTACCATCAGTTTTATATGTGTTGCTCATATTATAATTAACTCTTAAAGTAGTTTCTTGACTCATAGCAAGGTAAATATAATAACTGGCTCGCTGAATTCAGATTTAAATATCTTGTTTTTTTACACATTATTCAGTTAGTTATTTCATGTGTGGTACTGAGTGTGTCAACTATGTAACTTTACCTATTTTATCAAGTGAGATCAAATAGTTTGCCATATTTTTAGGCTGGAATAAGTGGTTACGGTGTATGTCACTTAACCGAGGTATTGTTGAATTAGATTCCTACTGAAGATGTTACCATGTCTCATAAGGTCCCAGTAGAAAGCAGGCTTCTTAGGGGTTGAAATAAACTTTCAAAACAGTCTTCATTTACCATCGAGCTTAAATATTTTTTAAATTATCAATTTGCAACCGCTGTTGACAAATTGATGTTTCAGCGTGATTATATAAAAAATTAAGACTGTGACCGACTGATTCCGGTTAAAAACTTCCAAAATACTTGTATTTTCCCGTTTGGTACCGTGGTTTTCCTTGTTGTACAACATTAACAGATTCGATGTTAGTTACACATGTCTTGTCCGATTCACGTAAATAATTAATTCTTTCACACAAATAAATGATCAAAATACCAATATCTGTAGTTGAAGCACATCTTTGCCATTCAAGCAAAAGAGTCAACAAATTACTCAGCATGAATTAACTTTAGAACTTAACATAATACATTGCAATATTATTTTACAGTATCATGTGAAACATTGACCAATCCATCTAGTGGCACGGTAACGCTCAATACGAATGGGGGAACAACCACGGCTATCTATACGTGTGCAAGTGGATACACGCTGCAAGGGGACACAACCAGAACTTGTCAGTTAGACGGTACCTGGGATAACTCTCAGCCAACCTGTTGTAAGGAACGCCCCATTGCACTTTGTAGTTCTAATGAATTTCAAATTACCAACTCTATTACAAGTGGAGACACTGATAGCGAACAGCATGGATCCTGATCAGATTGCACGGATGCGCAGGCTGGTCTGGATCCATGCTGGTCGCAAACCCATTATGTTGGTTTTGTCGTGACACGGCTCATTTATATTTGTATGAGACAAATAGCTTAATTCTTGTAACATGCATATTTTATACTATGCTGTTTGATATTCATGTTTGTTTGATTTTCATGCAAGCTTAGTTTTTTTTATAACGGAGTCCTCTTTTACAAAGTACCGTATGTATATCATCAACAATGATTATTTAATAATTATGAAAACTTATTTACAATTTTGTGGGTTTTTTTATACGGAATGGTACATTATAGACCTTGTACTGTAATGTATCAATGCTATATTCAAACAGGTATTAAACTAAATTACACGTCACAATGTTTGATTTTGTCATTCAGCTTGTAATCAGCCAAGCGCTCCCTCTAACGGTGCTGTGGTAGCAAACGGTGTCACCGCTACATATACGTGTAAAGTTGGTTTCACTTTAGACGGTTTCGAGGAAAGAACGTGCCAAACTGACGGTTCCGGTTGGAGTAACCAAGATCCTGTGTGTTGTAAGTTAATATTATACTAAGTAAGTTTTTATTAGTTTTAAGGGCATTAAAATTTTGATAGAAGGTTAAAAAAACGTTTTCTTATAAGATTTCTTATACAGTATACACAACATGACGTAAATTGTGACGTCACTTACAGCGTCAGTTGTAATAGTGACCTCATCTCCGCACGACCACGCATACCCAAATCTTTCAACTATCCGAGCATTATCAGGTTAAGGCAGTAATTCTATTTTTTGCGCTAAACGTTGATGATATAGTTAAACGCATGTTTTTAGCGGGAATCCAACGGGGATATCCATGCATGCTCGCAAGTCAAAGGCAACGCTTTTTATGACATTGGCTATCTCGGTTACAAAAGATTAGAGCATTATCTGTATAAATATTTCACCTGATTTGCTTGTGAAAAAGTCCCTATCAATATGGAACGCCTTGACTGTCTTTTTTAAGCAATGTTTTTGTTATCTTGTGATACGATGATATTATTTTGTCGTTTGAGCGTGTTAACATGTGCAATTTACATCATGTCTTGTCAAAGGAACATGCTGACTTGTACAAACAGCATGTTAGCTTGTCAAATTATTATGATGACATGTGCAGACAACATGCTAACTTGTCAAAGTATCGTGATGACTTGTGCAAACAACATGTTAACTTGTCAAATTATAATGATGACTTGTGCACATGGTAACTTGTCAAAATGAAATGATGACTTGTGCAAACGACATGTTAACTTGTCGAATTATTGTGATGACATGTGCAAACAACATGTTAACTTGTCAAAGTATCATAATGACTTGTGCAAACAGCATGTTAACATGTCAAATTACCATGATGACTTGTGAAGACAACATGTGAACTTGTCAAAGAATCGTGATGACTTGTGCAAATGACATGTTATCTTGTATCATACTGACATGACAAAACGTACTGTTAACTTGTCAAAGAATTATGATAACTTGTGCAAATGCCATGATAACATGTCAAAATTCCATGATGACATGTTTAAACAGCATGTTTACTTGTCGAATTATCGTTATGACATGTGCATACAGCATGTTAACTTGTCCAAGTATCATGATTACTTGGGCAAACGACATGTTAACTTGTCCAAGTATAATGATGACTTGTGCAAATGCCATGCTAACTTGTCAAAATTTCATGACGACATGTGCAAACAGTGTGTTAACTTGTCAAATCATCGTGATAACATGTGCAAACAACATGCTAACTTGTCCAAGTATCATGGTGACTTGTGAAAGCGACATGTTAACTTGTCAAAATTTCATGATGACATGTGCAAACGGCATGTTAACTTGTCAATGTATCATGATGACTTGTGCAAACAACATGTTAATTTGTCAAAGAATCGTGATGACTTGTGCAAAACACATGTTAACTTGTTAAGGTATGAGCATGTCATCACGATAATTCAACAAGTTAACATGCTGTTTGCACATGTCATCATGAAATTTTGATAAGTTAACATGCCGTTTGCACATGTCATCATGAAATTTTGACAAGTTAACATGTCGCTTTCACAAGTCACCATGATACTTGGACAAGTTAGCATGTTGTTTGCATATGTTATCACGATGATTTGACAAGTTAACACACTGTTTGCACATGTCGTCATGAAATTTTGACAAGTTAGCATGGCATTTGCACAAGTCATCATGATATTTTGACAAGTTAACATGTCGTTTGCACAAGTCATCATGATACTTTGACAAGTTAACATGTCGTCTGCACATGTCATAATGATTATTTGACAAGTTTACATGCTGTTTGAACAAGTCAGCATTGTCTGTAGACAAGATATGATGTACATTGCACATGTTTATATGCTTAAATGACAAAATAATATCATCATTTCAGAAGATAGCAAAAATATTGATAGCATAAGACAGTCACGGTGTTCCATAATATCAATATCTATTTACACCATAGATCTCTTCATCCTAAGAAGTTTATTTTGACCATGAATATATTTGATATTACAGCTCAGTGTACTTCTCTGTCGTCTGTAACTGGCGGGTCATTCAGTACGTCAACAACTGGTACGGTTACTTCCGCTAAATATTTATGTCAGACAGGATATACTTTGGATGGTGTTACTACAATAACTTGCCAATCAGACGGCTCATGGAGCAGTTCACCACCCACGTGCAGTAAGCGCATATCTTTATTTATTTACATTTTTATAGATCTATAAGTAATGACTCAAAGCGCTCAATAAAGTTTAAACAAATATATAAAGATTTATCACACAAGCTTATCTCAAATGTGTTGTTATGCACATGTAAAACATAAAAACGGAAGTTTTCAGTATCTTGTAAGATGAATCTTAGCTTTAGTTAGTCAATATACCATTTTAGCAATAAAAAAATATATAGGTTGGAACTTCTGAGTTTAGCAGGAGAGACAAATAGTACATGTGTACCAAAGAGGTCATTTCAATTCACACAGTTGTTTCCCTTGTAATAAAAGAAATTGCTTAAAATGGTTCGTTATCATAATTAAAATTGACTGACGTGTTAACAATAAATTTTTCAGTGGAGTGCCCAGAACTGACCAATCCATCAAGCGGAACAGTAACATTATCTTCATCCGGTACGAAAACATCTGCAACATACGCATGCGCATCAGGGTACAATTTAAACGGAAATACTGTACGATTATGTAATATGGATGGAACTTGGAGTCTGATGGAACCAACTTGTTGTATGTAACATTTATCTATTATGTAGACTAAATGTAATGTAAATAGTCAAATTAAATAAATATAAGCACACTATATTTTCGCTGCAAAATGTTTGATCTTTGAAACTTATTCATGATGTCATTTTATTAATCTATTTCTAACAAATATACAAATAATCTGCATTTTTTTGTTTGATCTTTGAAACTTATTCATGATGTCATTTTATTAATCTATTTCTAACAAATATACAAATAATCTGCATTTTTCGCTTGCCGGCTGTCATATTTTTATCATAAAGATCTCCATGACGAAAATCTTTTTTGAACAAAGTTAATTTTCATCTGCGAACTTAAAATTAACACACATTATTTTAATAATTATTTTGTGGAGGTATATTAAAAATATTTGTCTAATAAACTAAAGGTCATCCAAAATATCTCTGATTTACTTTCAGCATGTAAATCGCCAGTTCCTCCATTAAATGGCCTGGTAACGGATGATGGGTCAACGGCCACATACACTTGTAACCAGGGATTCTCGTTATCAGGATTATCTACACGGATATGTAACACAGATGGCACCGGTTGGGGTGGAGCAGATCCTACTTGTAGTAATTATAATTTCCGATTCCTTGTCGCTGTTCCTAGACGGCGATATATACATTTAGTAAATTTTGTTCATTTCTACCCATACACCGCCTGTCTTAAACCAATCATAATGTTGAATTTCCTAACACGTGATAACAAGATGGACGACAAAAGACCTCCAAACGGGCGCCTACGGGGCACGCTATCCGCCATGTTTTTGTCGAGTTACCTAAATATAGAATTGAAATGTCTCCATGTACGAATCTAGAAACCAGTGTGTAGGCTTCTGCGTGGTGAACAATATTAGACATATTTCCCTAAAAACAAGAAACTATTGCTTTATTGTTCAAGAATGAGTATATTTCACGAATACAAAATACTTATTTAATTGCATTACATTAATTTAAACAATGTACGAGAAGTATTCAATATATTTAGCAAATGGGTATCTGTCATTAAAAATAAGAAAGATACATACATGTTATACGTTGTAAAACAGATTTTCTCCGTATTTAAGCATGTCGAATTAAATTACAAACTGTAAATAATGTCTTCATTTTCAATCCGTTTCAGACATCTGTTCGACTCTGTCCACACATATGGGCGGCACTGTAGCAATAAGTTCGAATGGTATAAACACGCAAGCAACATACACGTGTTTCAGCGGGTACACGTTAAATGGTATGTCACCTATCACGTGCAGGAGTGATGGATCATGGGACTTTACTGCACCAACGTGCTGTAAGTAAATCGACGTTTAACTCTTCCTTGGTCGTGTTACTGAGCTTATGTTATGTGCTTACATTCAATTGGCTTCAGAAATGTCTATTTTGTCGAGCGGAAAAAAATTCAATATTTACTTTATACAGACAAAAACAAAACAAACTATTTATGATAAAATACGCTTACTACAAACTATCTGCATTGTTTATTACCTGAAAATATTGTCACTTGCAAGAATTGTTTGGGATGTGTTTATAATATGTGAATTATATCATATATGTTTTTTTTGTTTTGTTTTTTCATTCGATTAACTTGTAAAACTATTAGAAAAACGGAGAGGAGAGTTTAAAAAAATAATTGGATACAAAAATTAGAAAGTTTTGCATAAGATTTTTCATCATAACTTTTTTAAATATATTTACAGCAAAATGTCCGGATTTGCCTGATCCGGATAGTGGTACACTTATAGTGACAACAACAGGTTCCGTTACCACAGCTACATTTACCTGTCAAACAGGATATTATCTTAGTGGAGATTTTACTCTGACTTGTGGTACTGACGGCGCGTGGAGCAGTGATGCTCCGACTTGTAGTGAGTATTCTTATTAATTCCATATTAACAAAATAGTTCGGACGGACTACTTTATGTCGCAACATAAATGAAAATGTATGAGTCACTTCATGCACTTTCTGAAATTTTTGTGACATTCAAGTTTGACCTATGAGTGTGACCTCTATTGAAAGGTGCTGGTTTTAGACAATATCAGATTTAATTATTATCCGAACAACTTTTGTTGAACTTATTGATAATACACATGGAAATTTGAACTTGAGCGCTTTATGATTTTACATTATATTAGAATAACCCAATCTGTATACATTTAACAGAGTGTAATTTTCCTGCTCAACCTAGCAACGGAGAGGTGTCAGTATCCGGGACTGGTTCGGTAGCAACATACTCGTGTGATACCGGATACTCCCTTAGTGGACTGTCTGCAAGAACCTGTCAGACGGACGGTAGTGGCTGGGAAAGCACGGACCCGACATGTAGTAAGTTATATTAGAAATATCTAGAACTACCACTTAAACCTAATGAAAAAAGAAGTTTCTTTCAAACTACTTGACAAATTCTCTTACTTATTTTCATTCATATCTCCTTTTTTAAAATGGATATCATGTTTGTTTCAGTTGTCTTGTCTCTTTGTACAAGAAGTTAATTATTTTATGGTTTGCAGATTTTTTCATATTTCTTAACAAAAAACAATGTACTGTTTAAAATGTTCAATAACATTTCAAACTTCTTGCTCTAATGTTTAAATTATTCTGCCTGTTTTTAGATGTATGTCAAACAGTAACAAATCCGGCGTCTGGCTTGTTCAGTTTAAGTTCAAATGGAACGCATACGTCAGTGAGGTATACATGTGACGTGGGCACAACGTTAAGCGGTGTTAACGTGCAAGTTTGTATGGATGATGGTTCGTGGGAGGCTGCACCGCCAACATGTGGTGAGTTGTAGTCTGGGAATTGTTCTTAAGTAGTTCAACTACACGTGCTATTTACGTTCATAACTTAAATATCATGTCATTTTGTGGTGGTGCTTTTGTTTTTGAAGTGTTTGGATATATTTCATTTATGAAGAATGTTTTAAGAACGTAACAGCTGTTTCATATCACTTTTACAAAGTTAATTTAATAATCGTTCTTCGTGTTTAAGTTGTATCTACATGATGTTTATAAAAAGGTTCATTAAAGTTTTTCTTTCTATTCATGACCCTCAACTTTTGTAATATTGCTTTGTTGTTGTTTTTTTTAGTAAGCAATTCCATACATGTATATAGACTTGAGATAAGCTTATTTTTTATTCATGTTTCAACAGTTGGCTGTCCAACTCCTAATGCTCCAGGGTCGGGCACAGTGGTGCTGTCAACTAGCTCTTCGTCAACTATTGCGACTTTCTCGTGCGGAACGGGATATACACTGAACTCTACAAGTGTACTTACATGTACATCTGCGGGGACCTGGGACTACCCAACACCCTATTGCAGTAAGTATTCTTATACCTATATGACCGATGCACGGAACCGTAACATTACGGTGAAAATGTAATGTAGTTTTGAAACTACACCCTAAGCAATTACATATCTGCTTATCACAAAATAGCGGGATACGCTTCGGAAAACATTATGTTATGATATATGATATAAATAATAGCGAACTCGAGGTAACCCAAGTACCTGCTAGATAGTGATGGTTTTAAAAACTTTCGCCGGAAGTTCTGCAAAATTATGGGAAATCGACACATCGCAACTTTTCGAATTACAATATAATGATAAAAGCCGAGGAATTCTGATTGAAATCATATAAAACGTGAAATGGTCGTATATGTGGTTGCTTTTGAGTGAATTGTTCGGCCGAAAGTATGCAATTCAAAGTGTATTGAAAACATAAAATGTGGGTTTAAATTAAAATGTTCTATGATTTCTGTCAAGCTTTTAGGCTTTGCATTTTTTATATTAACATCTGTAGATAATGTCATAATTCCTTTTCTCTTTCCAGTTTGTGTACCTCCTTCTGCACTTACTAATGGAGAAGTTAACTTATCAGATGATTTTAGAACCGTAACTTACACTTGTCACGTTGGATATGTTCTGGTTGGTTCTGCGACGAGAACCTGTCAAGATGACGGGACGGGATGGGACGGCATTAGTCCAGTCTGTGGTGTGTAATTTTCTTTCTAGGGCGCAATTATTTAGTGTGTGCAGTTTGCCATGGATTTTCTGTCATTTTTCTTCTCTTATTTTCGTTTTTCTGAAATTATGAAAATAATGTGTGTTTGTGAAACTGTCCATATTTTGCGCTAATTAGCCGATAACGTTTGTGACAAGAACGTGTTTCTATAAATAGATGCGCGGATTTTTAAAAAAAAATCGTAAGGAACCATTGACAGCGACATTTTAATGGAAAAAGTGTGTTGCACCATTGATTTGCATTCATAATGTAAGTGTTCTTTCAAACTATTTTTCATTTACTAATACAATAAAACTATTGTATTAACCTAATTAGCGCAAATATGAAGAAAATCCATTTTTTTCAATCCTCCGTGTGAAAATTTGACCTTCTGCTGTTTTTTTTTTGTAATCTGCATATTATTTCTTCATATTTGTGCAAATTCGGGTTTTAGAGTGTATGTTCAATACACTGCAAACTTTCTAAAGTTGTGTTTAGTTTTAATGTGATATTGTAAGCCGCTTCACCCGTAATCTGCTGAATTACAGTAATGGACAGGTCCAGCTTGCAATTTGGAACTGTCCATTACCAGGTTTTATGGAAATTTAGCGTCATATCCTGTCACTGTTGGTTTCAGCCGAATATGGGTTCAAATGACGCTTTATAAATGATATATTATTTCAGCATATTCTCAACATTAATAAAAATACATAAAAGCAAATATCAATACTAAAAAAGTCCATATCAATATTTTACTGCTATTTTTCGTGCTCTTTGTATACACGTATTATCGTTTTAATTATTTTAGATGCTACAGATCCAGACACGGGCGCCTCTACTGAAGAGGCCAGTTTGTCCATTCCGATCGCAGCATTTGTTGTTCTCATATTGATAGTAATAATCCTGTCTGTATTGCTGGCTGTGTCCGTGCATTTACATTGTCGGAAGAAAGGAAAAAACGATTCAAGGGTGTCGTCTGCATCTTCAAGAGAGACAGAAAATTCCAAAGGTGAAATTTAACTTTCCCTATGAAAAATATAAAAGTATTTCCATAGTTTTGTGTTTTAGTATTTGAATTCGATTTAAATGTCTTTTACTATCTTCCAACACACTAAGAAGGAGTTAGATGACTGGGTTACGGAATAATGATTCGTCCTTAAAAAAATAAAAGGCCTGCCATATAATGAACATGTGTATAACTTCTGCTTTAATAAAACTGGCCTTTAAATAATGTAGTGAAAAAAGGCAATCATATGAAAGTACAGTAGGTTGTATCTGACTTATAATAACTATTTAGAGATTCTGTTACTATATCCTTAGTACATCTTTATTAACGTTCATTTTTTTATTTTGAGAAGCGTCACTGTAAGCAACGAGAATTGTTTGAAGTCTTGATATTTCAGTACCTGAAGACAAACATCCAGACGGATTTACTGTAACAAAACCTGACAACAAAAAAGCGTCGTTCTCAAAGATTGACTCAAGACCATCGTCTGCTGATACAATCACGTTTGCCAATGACCAAACGACAACAGTCCCAGAAATTACAGAGAAAAAATCACCCGGTGGTAAAGTGCAGTTACCCCCGATAGGTCACCTTATAACAGAGAAAAGAAAAAAGAAAACGATTGGTGGGATTTCACCTGGGAAGAAGCAGAATGCTAGGTTAAATAAAACTAATAGTCGACGAGAACCAAGAGCGAGAACTCCGGTAATAGAAAGAATGAAAGATGTTGGTATTGAGAGAGTTATGACTCCTGAACTGTTGTCTACTGTAGACTTTAGTTACATTAAACCGGTATATCCATACGAACTTGATTCCAACGCCGGGGATAAAGACTCTCTAGTACGGAAGAACAAAAGACATGAACATAGACCAAAGTCATCTGTCACTTTTGCTAAGGACGTGGCGACATCTTTAGAAAACACGGTAAGAGCGGGTAAGAGGACACCCAGAAAAAGGGCGACTGGTACAACGAAACACGGAGTCCAAAATCGCAAGGAACCAAGGGCTAAAACTCCGGTAAAAGAAAGAAAACGGGAGATTAGTATGGACGGGATAAAGACACCCGAACTGTTATCTACGGTCGATTTCACATATATTCAACCAGTTTATTCGTATGAACTTGAATCGGAATCTGGAAGAAACACTGTTCTTAGTAGAAAAAGTGAAAATCTGAAAGACGGTTCAAGTTATGTAAATAAAAATGGAACATTTGTAACACATTTCAATTTACAAAACTAAAATATGTTTTGTTTAGTCACAATGGACGATAGACGATGATTTTATTTATTGTTATTCAAATTCATTTGTTTTCTTAGTCCAGTCTATTTGTACTTATAAATTTGAAACTTATTTAAATTATACACCATCTCACGTTGCTGCCAGTCCGAATCTCGACAAGGACGTTGCATGCATTTATGTGAATAAGATATTCATCTAGCTCATTTAAGACTGGTATGCTAAATTTCGACATTGGCCGTTACAGTTTACCAAAGGGGATACTCTAAATCAAAACTGACATCGGCTGCTTCCGGTTTTCAGGAGGGATAAACTTGCCGATAATACATCTTAACCGCTACAGTTGTCGCATAGACAATTTTTCGTGCTTCACAGCATAGATGTCGAGAATGTAAGAAATTCTCATTACAGGATACTAAAGTACCCTTTTGTTCCAATAATTGTTTTTGCAACTTATATGCAAGAGAGTTTTGGTCGCCTATGAGCTTCGAAATGAATATACTTACAATTATATCTTTTCTATAGCATCCTCAGTATGTTATATCCATATGTATCCCTCCCCACCACATCCCTTTTCCCGAAGATCGAACAGAACATGATTTTTAATTGTTTGGATCGTCAGACCAAACAAATAATGGTAGCGAAAGTTCAGACTCTGATGCTGTTAATTGCAAATGCCGAAAGTAGTCCGCTTTTGAAGCGGTTACTTCCCTTTATATGTACACTAACGCCGAAAAATTCAGGGGAGATCACTCCGTAAAGATAGTCAAAATTAATGACAGGCGCATTAATTTTCAAGCAAAATAGTTCCCGAATGGTCGATGATTTCTAATATTGTTTTATTCTTTATAGATATACATGCTTATAGTAAGCTCCATGATTATTTACATCTGTGTTAAACAACAGTTAGCGTCGTTACAAACCCTAATTTAGAATAATATGGTTTTCTTCAGGCCGTTAACATAAAACTTCACCGAGGCCGAGGGGTTTGCGCGCTCGCTTAAGAAGCGAGAGGTCCGGAGTTTAAATCCCAGTTAAAGCAACTTATTTTTTTTGTCTAATTGTTTAATTCAAATAAACATTGAATTGAACATCAGTGTCACAATTAGTCTTATAGCCAATTTACTACAATTAAAACGCTGGAATGCAGTGGTGGCACTATACAAAAACAAAATGGTTTATAATCTCACAACCTTCACCTTTCTGACAATTCTGAGACCCAAACAAGTTCAGCGCCTTCTGTGCTTTGATTTTATCACTGCGGTGTTAAGACTATGTTGCTAAAACGTTAATATTTAAGTTTTTGCTTTTTTGTGTTGTTGAAATTAGAAGTGCTATTTGATGAATATATTGTTATATTGATACGAAAAGTTAATTAAAATATATACACATCAGTCCGTTTGCTTATTTACTGTAGAACGTGTTTTTTTTCAAATTTCTACTGTTAAAGGTTTGATGTTAGTTTACCACGTGTACATGATATTGATATGGCGTTTTATTAGTTTTATTCAGTCTATTCTTTTGCACGATTTCTGCACGCAATATTATACCTACCTCTGCTATCTATATAAGTCGGAAGGATATTTCAATTTCTTGCTTGTCACTGGTAATTTTTGTTTACAAAAATACTAAATGGAGTCGACACACTCCTTAACTATTTTTTATATCCCGTCGTAAGTGTTCACGTTCGCTAGCCGAAGATAAGTGCAGATAACTTGAGAGTAAGTATATAATTATAATTAAGTAAAGCTATTCACGTAAACTTTGTAATTTTCACGATCTGTTAAAATTTAATGCAAGTTCACTTAAAAAAAAAAGAAACGTTATTATTATCGATGACATCATTCATAAGGGGCGAACTGCTGATGACATTCCAACTTTAAACCCTACATCTTAAAAAAAGGATTTCTGAAGGTATGGTTTGGAATATTTAGTGACGAAATGTTGCCTATTACGAATTGTTTCTTCAAATGATTTATTATCGTGAGAAAATTTAAGTTTGTGAGACTTTTTATAAAAATTGCCGCATCTTATCGGAATGTGTGGTTATTTACAGTCAAAATTCACGTAAAGTAAAGCTTGAACAGGGTCAGGAATTTAATAGCATGCTCCTTTTGATGTTGACTACGAATCCATATCATTGATTTACTCGAACAAAGTTGAGATATGTTAAAAATAGATAAATACTTCCCGTCCGTCAATTATGTTTTTACGCCGACATGTATATACTAGTAAAGCTGTCGACGGTTGAACGGTTTTCTGCCCATTTAATTGTACGGTCTGCAAATTCTCTTACGCTTCTTACTGCTATGTCACATCCTAACATGGCGGCCAAAAGCAGCA
This sequence comes from Ruditapes philippinarum, assembly GCF_026571515.1. NCBI lineage: Eukaryota > Metazoa > Mollusca > Bivalvia > Venerida > Veneridae > Ruditapes > Ruditapes philippinarum. The sequence goes on from NW_026855009.1 coordinate 120,722, forward strand.
TTTAATTTTAACCGTCTCCAACGTAAACTGACACGAGGGATATACATGTAAACTGAAAAAAAAAATCCTTAAAAACTTCTCAAAAATCACAATGAGTCATTGCTACACAGTATTAAATGGTACATTTTGTTTCTGCTTGCACAGACTGCTTTACTCCATTATTTTTACTTTGAAAAGCGACTGAGGACCCATCCTGCACGGCTTTATTATATATTATTTTTTATTCATTATCAAATTCAGAATTGTATGAAATTCCGAAATTTTCTAAATTAACGTGTATAGAAATGTAAGAACTGCTCTATTTTCAGTTTTGTGTCCGTCGTTGGATGAGCCATCAAGCGGCACTGTAACGTTGTCAACATCCGGTACTCAGACCAAAGCGACGTACACGTGCGACGCTGGCTATAATTTGAACGGGGATGAAGAAAGGATGTGTAACTCTGACGGTACATGGAGTATGTCAGAACCCACATGCAGTATGTCAACCATTTGTAATTTATGATTCATGAATTTATGGACAAAATAAAAAAAATCTTCATAGATTATTTGTATGAAATACTTGATAATTGATTTTTGATAACATAGTTATATCTTCGCGAAGTTATGTACTGTTCAGTTCAAAAATGACCAATTATTGTCTTCCCGTTATGTTTCTTTTATTAAGAACGTTCGTTACATATTCGTAATTAAATTTGAAGTGATATATAAGCCATTTCTAAGTTTGCTTACAATTATAAATGACATGCTAATAAACTGACTAGCTGTCTTTACCGTGCCAACCATGCAAACATTGACATCTTTTCCATGAAAGCGTGCGAGACCCCTGCAGATCCTCTAAATGGTCTAGTGACCGCTGACGGTGCAACTGCAACCTACACGTGTAATCAAGGTTACTCTATGAACGGTGCCTCAACTAGGACATGTGGAGATGATGGTACAGGGTGGAGTGGAACAGCTCCAACTTGTAGTGAGCAAACAGTTTTACTCTTTTTTATAAATGTTTTTCATTCAGGTTTTTTTTTCATACAGTAAAAGCTGCTATATATTTTCGACTGTAAACTCTTCTGATTGACAAAAGAAGTGTAACACTCCTGCTTATGTCACTCATTCCAAACAGGGTCTTCCAAATAGAAATAGAAATTCTATTTGAAAGACCCTGTTCCAAACAAGTAAATTCTAGATCAATTTTCAAAACAAAAACAAAAGTCAGATAATTTTAGACAAAGTTATACTTTTTAAAACATTAAGATTAAAAACTTATTTCCCGCCTAATAAATAGTTTATTTAAACATTTGTATTCATCATACTTCGATTGTGATGAAAATTTGCTTATCTGAACCACTCCTGAGCCTCCTTCATGAAAGTAACCAGTACTGGGGCCATATGAGGAAATATGGTCATGAACTCTGTACGTATGACTCGAACCCACGATCCCTAGGTTAAGCGGCAAATATCTTAATCATAAGACCATCGCTCTCCTGAAATTGTTTGCCTATTGAAAAAGAAGTCATAAAAATTCAGAGGACACGGTTCAAAGCACTTGGTATTGACAATGCTTATCGGCCTATACTAAGATATAATATGAATTTAGATATTACCTAAATACGATATTCAATATTCCGTTTTGTATACGACAGGTACATGTGACACATTGTCAACACCGTCGGGAGGAACTGTGACAGTTAGCACAAACGGTGTTAATACACAGGTAGCCTACACGTGTAATACCGGATACACACTAAACGGTGTCAGTATAATAACATGCCGGAGTGATGGATCCTGGGACTTTACACAGCCATCATGTGGTAATATGCCATGTTTATACAAAGATTAACCCCTGAACCAGTACAACAATACTATGCCATTCTAAATAAAATATTTTTGTTTTCTTTGTAATGAGAATTACATCTAATTTGTCTTATTGTTATAAGTAAAGTTTTAAATCGCTAGCCCCTCGCCACTGCCAGACGCATTTGGCTTTGCAAACATCAATCTGCCCAGATACCTGTTTGTGCCTGTAATAATGGGAAAAGGGCGCATAAGGTCTTCCTCCAAACTAGAAAGTCACAATATGACCTTATGACACATGTAGTTTTAGTATGTAATGAAATTGTATATATTTGCGAGTATTACTTAATTGGCAGAATTACTATTAGCCTGATTCCGTGGTCTTACATACATTGTATTTCTGTCAATATATACAGAAAATATTATACAACAAGATTTTTTTATATCTAAGTATAAAGTGATTTATTTAAAAATGTCATGAATTTTCTTCCTATGACAGAAAAGTGTCCGGAGTTATCAGAACCTGACAGCGGATCTTTGACGTTGACGAGCACGGGCTCTTTAACGACGGCAAGTTTCTCCTGTCTCCCAGGATATTACCTGAAAGGGAAATTTTCGCTAACTTGTGGCACTGATGGCACGTGGAATGATGATGCCCCCTCTTGCAGTAAGATATGATACTTTTTTTTCGTCTAAAATTGGTCAGTCATATTGGACATAATCAAGATGTGACAATACTTCTTTTCAAGCATATCCCTCTGATGTTTGGATTTTGAGCTATTCTTGTCTTTGGTGCCTGAAATAATTGGTGGTGCTAAAACTTCGCCATTAAACCATTATCGCCTTAAGAAAATAGCTAGCGTTGAATAGATAAAGGGAGCAAATGAAAACAAATACGTGCTTTGACATCCCTATAACTGTAAGAATTACCAACACAAGAATCAAAATATGGCTCAACTATGTCGCCAGTGCCTTCTTTCACAGAGCTTGTGAAAATAAAAATTTATATTATTTTTAAGTTTGATAGAACATATCTTAAGCATTTTTATCTGCAGATGTACATCAGCATTGACATTTCGTCCTAGAAAATGTAAAATTTGAATTTATAAATTTTCTGAATTTGAAGGATGTAGTGAAATCTTTATCTTCTATGACTAAATTCTTTTTCTTTCCCTTTTCCCAGTAACCATCTGTAATATTATTACATACATTGATTCTTTTCTTTTTACAGAATGTGATTTCCCACCACAGCCCACTAATGGTCAGGTTTCTCTTTCCGGTACTGGGACGGTGGCTACATACCGGTGTGATACGGGATATACACTTACCGGACTCTCAGATAGAACCTGCCAGGATGACGGTACGGGTTGGGAAGGCCCGGACCCAGTGTGCAGTACGTATGGTTTAAAATTTCATGTGTAGAAGTACAGAACATGTAATATACCTTAGATATCTGTGTAAGGAAATGTTTATTAAGATGGGGCTTGCATGCTGCAACAAAGTTTCTTTTTAAAATAATTTTCAAAATTAAAGCATTTGCTTTATATCCTCTCTTACAATCCATTCACAATTTAAAAAAAATCCAGTGATGTGTTCAATGTCAATGAAAATGGTTGAAGTCTTGACAATTATACTTAAGTCAACAAGAACTGAAAGCCCACGAGCATCAATATTAATATGTATTACTTATGGCGGCCCCTTTGAATGACAAATAAAGATTTTAAAAATCATCAAAAAAACGCAAAGTGCATTATACTTTTGAGTCATTGTGTGGTAGCTTTTTACCAAATGTTCATACATACCCTGCCCATTGAGGTAAATAGGAAAACCCAGATTTTAAATAACGTTGTCACATTAACGTATATTCTATGGGAACATCACAGTTTCATAACGATTCTCTGTATGACTAACTGATCATAACTGTATAGAAATGTACCCTTTATCATATACAGTCAACTTTCGCAATCTCGACATCGCTTTTCTCGATTTTCGGTTATCTCGATCAAATTTTGAAAGTTCCAATTTTGTACTTTATCGAATTAAAATATGTCTATTTAGCTATCATAAGAATTTTTTATATATATGCTATAGTTAGATTTTTTTTAATATCTTCAGCATTGTGTCAAACACTGACTACCCCTTTATCTGGGTCGATTAGTTATAGTACAGATGGTATCCAAACTACTGCTGATTACGCATGCGCAGTAGGGACGACAATAGATGGTAAAAAGCAGATTGTATGCAACGATGACGGTTCTTGGGAATCGAACCAACCCTCTTGTGGTAAACTTAAATTATCATTTCGAATTCTTCGTAATTTTATTTGTCTCTCGGTCATATAAACTTGAAATCTGCTAAATTTTGATTTGATAAATTTGTGTAATGGATTTTCCCTTCTTTGAATTTAGAACAGTCCATTCAATGATATAGGGGTTTCCTTACAGTGATACAGAGCTACCAGCATTATAGAGCCTTGATTGACTGCACTTGTGGCAAAAGCTAACCAGCAGATGAAGCCAGGGCTAAATTGTTTGTATTTGAAAGTGGTTTTGTTTTTATCTGTCCGATGACATCTTATTGTTGCATTTTTTTACAGTTCAGTGCCCGACATTGAGTGACCCAAACAGCGGTTCTGTGTCCCTGTCGTCTAATGGTTTGACAACATCCGCGGAGTTCTCATGCGTATTCGGCTACACTATCAATTCTACAAGCGTTTTAACGTGCCTGTCATCCGGGCACTGGGACCTGCCGGCACCGTTCTGTAGTAAGTATTAATACACCTCGAGTAAATTAACCGGGCAATACATCATTTCTGCAGTTTATTATTTTGAGTTGAGAGTTTGAGTGATTAAGTCGTTAGACTATAAACCTATGGGTCGCAGGCAGTGTGGGTTCAAGACCCCGTCAGGGGCAAGCCGTCGTTTCCTTGAGCAAGAAACATTGTTCAGTACTGGTTGGTTACAGGAACACGGATTCGAAAGTGTGCCTATAAGCTTTTAGGTTCCTACAAATTGAACTAAATAAATTCTGTATAAACTAAGCAATACTAGAAATATGTGCACAAATATTTACTACTTCAGAGAATTTATGAAAAACCAGCCTAATCTTAAATATCCAGCAGAACTTATGGTTCAACATGGCCTCGACAATGTGTAAAAAAGTAAGAAATGAATGGTTTATGTAAAAGCATTAAACTATGTCTATAAAATACAATTCAGTTTATACAGTGTTTATCCCAGTTCGATTGTGTAGGAAGCTATAAGCTTATAGACACACTTTCGAATCATGTATCATACAGCATGCTATATATTTGGTATAAGGATATGCTTGCAATTATCTACGCATTTTATTTCTGAATTATTTAATCAATATTGGTGGTGATAATAATATAGACATATATCGTTGATAAGAATTAGTTAACTATATATTCTTTTACTCAAAAAAAGGAATTTCATGTGAAACAAAAGCAGCATAGTTTTCATGTTTAAATGTCGAAGGTTAACCAAATCATATGTCGTGTTTCGATGCCATTTGACCTATTTTGTGTTGGCGCGCCGTAAAACCAAACAGATACAGAACAAAAAAAATCAGATTTCAGAATTATAAATTTTTCACATCTAGTTTGTCAATCACCACCACTTGTCGCCAACGGACAATTCAACATATCTGCCGACTTACTGATGGTGACGTATACATGTAATGCCGGTTACGTGTTGGTTGGGTCTGAGACAAGAACCTGCCAGAATGACGGAACGGGATGGGACGGAATTTCTCCAGTCTGTGGTATGAGTTATATACGAATGACAATTATATATATGTTTTGATATCACGTGTTCAATTCATACGTGTGTTTCACTCTGTGTGTTGATGTATTTTGCATTGCATAAATAATTTACTATTCATGACTTAGTCTTGATAACAATAGAGTAAAAAGAAGCAAAACTTTTCTGAAAAAATATGTTTTGGCAAAACTGTTTACCATTGGATTCATTATTTTTATTTGATACTAGTAATGTTTTATGTCCTTTTACAGAATGGACATTAAAGCGTTGAAATTGTCATTGCACCAACTGCATTAACCTTGAAAAATATAAAATTTGCACATTTTGCGCTAATTAGCTATAAACGCAATTAAAGACAAAGCCTTTCGGATGCCAACGAACTATATAAGATTATTGTTGCAAATAAGTCGTTTTCATAAATTTATATTTTACTGATTTTAAAAGTGTCGTGTTTTATCCTTGACGTTTCACTATTACATAAAATAGAAGCGGCAGTTGAAGCTTGGATTTTAATAGTTCGCGTAAGTTACCAATTTTGTTCTTCTGATATACATTTGCTTACTTGCATAATTTAAGTTTAATTTCCTTTTAATTACATTGTACTAGTTAGCGCAAATTTGAATGAATAATACCGATTGCTGTGGAATTAAATTAACATTTTGTAACTGATATCCTGTTTTTCAGCACGCATATATCTGTGTAATAGTACATTATTGCACGTGAAAAATGTGCATTTTCATTTTAAAATATTTTTAGTACCATAAGATACAAATCTTTTAATTTCGAGAAAAAGGAAACATCTCTACATAAAGGTGCTACACAATAAGAAGTTATGTTGCATTTCCTAAGAACATTATTTTTTAATGATTTACACCTACATCTAATAATTTTATTTCTATTTTTAGAAACCGTTGAACCGGAAACCAAGTCCAATGGCGCCACCTGGCGTGTCCCTATTGCCGCCATGCTTGTTATCATCTTGCTATTTGCTGTTGTTGTCGTATTGTTACTCGGACTCTTATACCGTCATTGCCGGCTCTTAAAGAAAGGTTCAGAGGCGAAAATATTCCCGGATGAGCCTAAAGGTACGCCACGTGGATCTGAATCCATCTTGCCTTTTTCAAAAATGAGATAAATTTACTTAAAATGTATCGCAATTATTTCCCTTAATTCATGCGTAAGTTCCGTTATTACGGAATAATAAAGCGGCGGACTGATGGCTAATGTATTTCCCACTCAATCAGGGATGGCGGGTTCGAGCTATGATCGAGATTATGTATTTTAATGGTTCCATGATTAAAGGTATCAAACACGGAAAAGAAAAAAATGCAAGAACTTGTTTCATAATTTTTTTCTAAAAGATATGTTAGTAATAATAAAATAGCATCGGTATGGTAGCATTTACTCCTATTAAGCTCTTTGCTTAATTTTGAAAGATTGTCTAAGGTTGAAGTTTACAATGTCTTTTGATGTTGTTTGATATTTTTACGTTAAATACTTCCTATATTTGCCGATCTAAATACCGTATGTGATTATTTCACTAGTTTAAATCGTGTGCCATCTTACAGAATGAAACCATTATTGTTTTAATCATCTTTACTGTTTACAGAAAAAGTTCCGCCAGAACAGTTGCCTGCTCCGCCACCAACTAACGAAAAGCAAACATTACTAAAGAAATACAACACCAAGGAAACTCGACCTTCCTCCTCATTGACAACAACAAGCATTATTTTTGCCGACAGTAATATCCCGCCTGCCCTCCCAGACAGAAAGAAACAAAACGGAAGAGTTCAATTGCCTCCCATTAGTCACGTGATCACTGAGAAGAGAGGCAAGAGGTCAAGGCCAAGTAAACCGGCAAGGCGCGCTCGTGAAACAAGAAAAGTGGACGATAAAGATGCCGCGAACGATTTGGATTATTTGAGGACAAAAACTCCTGACTTGTTACATGCGGCGGACTTTAATTATATTCAGCCACAGTATTCGTATGAATTGGAAACCGGAAGAGAAAGTGTATTGAGTACAAAGAAAAAGAAAGTAAAAGCAAGGAAAAAAGAGGCAAAAGAAAATATTTTTGGCGTAGATAGTGTTAAATGATTGTTTGTATTTATGAACCTCATTTCAAAGTTATTTAGTACATTGTTTATACACTAGCTTAGAACTTAAAAGTGCATGTACACTGACTTCTGTATACATGTCATTAAGAGAGTAAGCATCACGCTTTTGATTTGTGTACTGTAATTATTCTAAATGTATCTAACTTTATGTACATATTCACGTATATAAAATATGGGTTTTTTAATTTAACAAAATAGATATTAAAACATGTATACAAAAGTATGTGACATTATCCTGACATGAAATCACATAAGCAACTTGTGATTATACTGAGGTAAAGTCACATAACCAATTTGTGATTATCCTGACATGAAGTCACATAACTAATTTTGTGCTGCACAAAGTTAATTTATTCATGTGCGTAAATTTAACAAATGTGATTGCTTTATTTGGTAGAGTAGATGTTTTGCGGTAAAAAAGTGAGTTTCGCGGTTAACAGCTTTACAATTAACAGCAGTGCAGTTTATCCAGTGTACAATAATCTGTTATGAGATAAACAGCTGTGCGATTTACAGTTTAAGAGATAACATTTGTGTTATTATATTAACAAATATGTGATAAACAGTTATGTAATTAAAATTTATAGTTGTACGATCACAGATGTGTGATTACAGTTGTACAATTAAGAGTGGTAATATAAACAAATGTATGATTGACAGTTCTTTTTATTTTTAAATTTGTACGATTAACACGTGTGTGATTGGCAGTTATACAATTAACAGCTGTTAGATTAAAAATGTATGATTGGCAGTTATGTTATTTTCATTATTGTACGATTAACACGTGTGTGATTGGCAGTTATACGATTAACAGCTGTACAATTAACAAATATATGAGTGGCAATTATGTTATTTTTAAAGTTGCATGATTAACACATGTGTGATTGGCAGTTGTACGATTAATAGCAATATGATAAACGAATGTATGATTAACAGTTATGTGATTAATATGTGTACAATTTATAGCTTTATGAATAACACATTGTGTGATTAAAAAAATGCACATTAAAATTTTCCGGATAAAATAGTTGAAAGAGTTTTGCAATGTAGTATGAACATGTACAGTATGAACTTGCCATAACATATTTTTACTGTTTTGCTACTTTGAAAGTACTTAGACAATAGTTGACCAAAACTACGTTCATATAATTATGCAATACTACATTTTGCTCAAAAGATATAATAACATGACTGTAATATATATATATATATATATATTCATATGTAAATAAATATAAATTTTATGAGTTATGTAATTGAAATTGATTTAATAAATGTTTGTTAAATTGATCAATCATTGTCTCTTTCTTTGCTCTCTAGCAGTTTGAATAGTGTGTCTATTGTAATATTATTAAGACAGTTTCTATTCAAACTACATACTGTAAGCAATTTTGCTTTTAAATATGTATATATATATATATATATATATATATATATATATATATATATATATATATATATATATATATATATATATATATATATATATATATATATATATATATATATATATATAGATTGTTTAGGTATCCTATAGAAAGAACATTTTCATATAACTGACCTTGGAGCAATCGAAGAACGCCTTCAGGGCCCTTTATTAATTAAATGCAGGGTGTTGCCCTATGGACCGCGGTGCATACGAACCTTTATAAATTTGGTACATACCAAGTTACATAAATTCCTAAGATCGAAAATGACTTCGTTTCACTGACTTATTTTACTGATAATGCCTGATACACCTTTAATTAAAAGTGCATGTATCCATCAAATTTAAGTAAAAGATCAAATGCATTAATTTTTTAGGTCAGTGTTCCATGTTTCTTACACGACGCTACGTATGCACATTAGTACATTAGCACATGTTCAAGATTACCGCGCTACTGACGGGGACTCGGTACCCGCAGGAGTACTACATACAGTATTATGAGTATTTCACTATTGAAAAAATCAATTTCAAAATATGATTATCTAAAACTCAACATTGGATTCCGGATGTTGGAAGCACGTTTAAATATTGAAATTTGAGTACGTCATGATATTACTTACAATGAGTAGCAACGCATCGGGAAAGGCTTAGCTCTGATCTTTGAGACAAGCTGTATATGCTGAAAGCTAGACCTTTCCATGAAAATGATCTTTAAGTGTCTACAAAAGAAAATATTTCAGTAAAATATTCATCTACGCTCGATACATTTATATTAATATGATTTGTTTTGTTTTCTTCTAAACAGAGTTTTGTCTCCCATTGAGTAACCCGATTGGTGGCAGCTTTACTCTGTCATCCGATGGTGCGACGACAACGGCGAACTACAGCTGCGTAGTGGGATATAATTTAGTCGGGGACAGTGAACGAATATGCAAGCAAGATAAAACATGGAGTCCGTCCCAGCCTTTATGCGGTAAGACTTTGTATCCAGAAATGCAAATGCTAATAAACAAAGGATGGGAATTTTATTGGGGATAAATCCGAGCATGAAAATTAAAGACTAGTAGTTTGCATGATTGACAAGGTCTATACAAATTTATTATGTCCATGACATGACTCCTGTGAAATAGATTTGGTTCATCTTAAGTTTGAAAGAGATCGTCATATTGACTTTCGAACAGCTCAAGCAAAACTTGCGTATTAAACGAATTATCATTTTCTTTTCTAGTATTATGATTTTTTTTTTGTTTTTTGTTGTTTTTTTTTTTCATCAGGGCCGTTCTTTTTGAAAGACCCTGTTTTCATCATCATGAATAGTGATACCTCTATACTTTGTCGAGAAAAGTGTTTCTTCCTATGTTAAACGTTACTGAGGGAACTGTGATGTTCTACAACCATAATTTGTATTTTCATACCGTCCTTTCGTTTCAGTAAAGTGCGATACATTGAATTATATGTCTAGTGGAAACATTGTCATAACTACCGATGGCTACACGAGCACTGCCCTTTACACATGTGTCACTGGTTACTACTTGGTTGGTTCAAGCAAAAGGACTTGCCAAGCCGACGGCTCCTGGGACGGTACGACTCCCCAGTGTGGTACGTTATTGTTTTGTCAACTTTATTCTTTTCTTCATGTTCTTCGTATGATTAATGTTTTAGATAAATACGGATGAAAACATAAATGAGCTTTCAATTAAACGTTGTATTGTCAGTTTCATATCAGAAGTATAATTCGTATTTCAAGCAATTGCTTGTCCCAGTTACCTTTGAGAAATGGACATAGATATAAATACTTACTCTGCTTGTGTGTGTAATTAAAGGTAGCGTGTGGTTACGTTAATTTAGTAACGTTGTGTGAAGTTTTCTGAGGCGTTTTATAAGTCTTTCATATTTCTTTTTTCTTTCATATGTCTATTTTCTTTCATATGTCTATTTTCTTTCATCTGTCTATTTTAAAACGGTGTGTGAAGTATTCTGTGGCATTTTATAAGTCTTGAATAAGAACATTTTGTAACGTTGTGTGAAGCTTTTCTGTGGCGTTTATTAAAGTCTATAATACGTTTATTTTGTAACGTTGTGTTGAGATTTCTTTGGTGTTTTAAATATGTCTTTAATACGTCTATTTTGTGAACCTTTCAAATAAATCTAAATCTGAACATTTTATAAACCATGCCTTACCTTAGACCGTTGTATTCAGTTGTTTGTTTTAGAGCACATCACGTGTTTTATCAAACTCTGTTTTAAAACTTGTAAAACTCAAAATTTCTTTTAATCTATCAATGCAGATTGTCACCCGCCTTCAACCATTACCAATGGAGCAGTGTTTGCTAATGGCAAGACAGCAAACTACACGTGCAAAAATGGCACAACAATATTAGGACTGTCTTCCAGAATATGTAATACTGACGGTACGGGGTGGAGCGATAGTGATCCACAATGTAGTAAGTGGAGATTTTTTTTTATTTTCCTCCAGCTAGAACAAGCTAATAAAGGAGGCACTGGCGCTTTTTGTGTGTCCATACGTTGGCACAGATGTGTAGGGATTTTGTTCCATGGACTTATGTTGTTAGAATTAATGCTTACACATGTCTTCTCTGTGCAACTGCATGCGTCTCTTTTTTGTCTTTATGAATTAAATATCAGAACGTCTTAAACAAATTTTTTTGACAAACATTTAAAAGCAGTAAATGTACATCGTTGTGTGTTATTAAGTGGCAGCAAAACGTCAAGCTAATTTCTTTTGTGTAACCAACCTTACAATTGTTTGCTTTCCTAATGAGAGGTTTATCACATTAAATGTTCAAATTCTTTATGTATGTACTTTGTTGAGTGTAACATTACATTATATAAAGGGTTTTAAAAACAAGTTGTTTTTATCGGGGAACTGGCCCCCGTCAGGCCTTTGGTAAATTACAAGCCAAATGTAAATGCAAGAATATCTTTAAAATATACATTTAAAAATAGAAAAAATACAATAATTAAAATCCTACCTGCGTGTTCAGTATGCTCTTACAAATCCAACGACATGTTTTTATTTATTTACGTTTCAGATCAATGCCAGTCCGCATATACCCCAACAGGTGGTCTGTACACACTATCGACTACAGGAACACAGACATATGCCGTGTACTATTGTGAAAGCGGTTACACACTGAGCGGTGCATATAAAGTGTATTGTCAGTTCACCGGAAACTGGGACAGCGTTCCCGTATGCGGTAAGAGCTATCGAATAACAAGTTTAATGAGGTGTTACTTCTTTTCTCCATAAGTCATCGAACGCAATTGTTTGTACATGTAAATAAATTTAGGAGCAATGGCTTAATGGTCAAGACTTCTGGTATGTCGGTCTTGTCGGCTAGTACTATTTATTCCGAACAGTATTATGATAGCTAGCGACAACGATTTTTCGAGTGGTTGTCCTGGACGACTATATGTATAAAGGGTTTTATAAACAATCGTTTTACGGCTGGGCGAATATGTATTTGTATAATCAAAGATATGCTCTTTCAATTTCTATCCATGGAGTCAGGTCAGGCTCTATTCTTACGACATATTCGAATGGAGTTGTTTTGCTATTGTCGACTTTCTTTGTTGGGTTTGGTCGGGGTTGAATAGTGTATAACCAATTTATTTATATCGCTCATATTTCAGTCCAATGCGACGCACTCCCAACTCCTGAGAGCGGAAGTTATTTGACAACAACTACTGGAAGGGTGACAATAGCAGTCTACTCTTGCTACCCGGGCTATGATCTTGTTGGCTCCAATACAAGAACATGTCAGCCGGACGGCTCTTGGGATTTAGACGCTCCGACATGTAGTTAGTAAAATCAGTTATGATTTATTCCGGAAAATGAAAATAAATTTATTCTTTTGGTAAAATTTTGATTTGGGATTTGTGTTTACCTCTGTTATAAAATAATGTGTTATTTTGCTGTAGAATAAAAAAAAAGTCATTTCTGATCAGAATGCCAGGGGAGGTAACTAGAGTCATAATTTTAGACTAAGTAGCGTAAATATTGTTTTATTCAGCCAAGTACATGACATGTTTTCAAAATTATTCTAATAAAATTTATATTGCAGTTTGTCAGTCACCGTCAACTATACAAAACGGTCAAGTGACTGATAATGGTGAAACAGCAAATTACACGTGTGATGTTGGATATTCGTTAGATGGTGCCATATCTCGGACATGCGCAAAAGATGGAACACGTTGGACCGGATCCGATCCAGTATGCAGTAAGTATTGTAGGCTGATTTTTGCCGTGTCGTTTGAAGGAGAAGACGCGGTAGGTCGAACACACAAAAACACTCATTATATAATACATATTTTTCGTATATCGATATTTCGCATATTTATAACAGAAATGAATATTATTCATTCAAACTTTATAGACACATCTTTCATTATTTTCTTTTTCATTTATTTATTTTTTATCCAAATTATACTTTTTGTTTATTTAAGACCCATGTCAGACATTGGCGTCACCAACAGGAGGTTCCGTAACTATGACTTCTGATGGTCACGTGACAATGGTAGCGTATAGTTGTGATGTTGGATACACGTTGAGTGGTCTTAATAATATCACGTGCAGGAGTGACGGTACATGGACATTTAGTGAACCGGAATGTGGTAAGTATTCAGTGTAAAGTTTTGATACGACCTAAACGTAATTATACTCTGTGCTAACATGTCCGCAATAACTATCCCACTGTAAGTGCTTTCAGCGCTTTGATTATTGTCTTGTTATTCCAAAATGTTGAGTTATTTGTACAAGACTTTTGTCCTACTTATTTAAAGGAGATACATGTAAAATAATCATTATGGTCATATTTGAAGTGTAAGTGTCAACCCAGGACGAAATAGCTTTATGTATATATTAAATGATACTGTCTTATTAGACATTTGCGGCTTATAATGAGGAACGGGGATTGAGGATCGAGGACAAGTTATATAAAGGGATAATCTCAGAATAATCTAACATTTTATAATAGACGCGTTTTTCAAGTAACAGATAACACCAGCACTGTCAACGATAATTTATGTATGTATTGCGTGATATTGTCTTTGTCCTGAATAATATTATTCCTGTGGTTCTACTCCATCTACTCTAGCCCTGACCGCCATATGTACTCGCATTTGTTTAATAAGTACATCTTCTCAGTAAACAATTAAAGCCCGGATTCCGTATTTCATGTGATACACTTATACTTTTTTCAAATAATGTTGAAAGCATAATTTTAAGCCGGATAAGAAAACAAAGTTCTGAACGATAGTGTTCAGTGCCTTTTAGGATGTTCTTTTAAAGAGTAATGTAATTGTCCGGGTGTCTCATAACGTAACTCGAAGAACTTGTATCTATGTGTTATAAGCAAGCAAAAATCCTACCCAAATAAATGATCCAGACAATAAGAAAGCATGATGAAACTACATAAGTATTTACATCATAAACAAGTTACCCTAAATCTGCACCAAATTCTTTATATACACTGTATTTAGACATGGTGTAAAATATAGCTTTCAAACCATGGATAAATTACAATAAAATTTATCAATGTCTATCTTACTGACGCATTATACTGTAGCATTATGCTGGTGTATTTTTGATATTCCATATATAATTTATATCCTCCATAAGGCTTTAAGGAGACCGTCTTCTTCGACTTAAGTAGGTTATTAGTTTAAGCCATGTGATACCAAATACATGAAAAAATGGTACTGACAGCTCAAGACTTGGCGCTCAGCATTAAAATAGTAGTGAATAATGTTTAATATATCGAAGGCAAGCAATAGTCCACCTCTGTTTGATGTAGGAAATAAGATCGTGCACTATTAACTGATTAAGAGAACCTGTTTAGATCCTACAATAGATGGGCTATCAGTATATGACGTAAAAGTGATGAAATATCTGGAAGAAGTGATCCCCAGACATTTAAATAACAAAAGAAATCATGAAAATTGCAGACTCGGTTTAATTGAGTCTGTAAATGATGGATAATAAAAAGTGCAGTAACCCTCAGGACCCCTAGCACCGGCTTAAGCGAGATTCAACTCTCAACACTTAAAAGTGCTGGATTCAATTATCCCTAAGTACCAGAAAAATATAGCAACACTGAAGTGAAGAACGGGGCACCTTTTTAGGCTGAAATACGGCAATTGACACCTGCTGTTTTGATGTATAAATATCGCGTTAAACTCCGAAATAGTTACTCACTCCATTTCAATTTCACTTTTCAATATTTTCAAATTATTGCCAGCGCTTTAGACCGTCGACGTCTTTTGAGTTAAGGATTTAGTGCCGAAAAAAACAGGTGCAGTTCCTATGGAAAGGACCGGGCATCTAAAACAAGGGCAAGCTTAGCGGCTCATATGCAGCAGTTATTGCTAGGTCAAGCTCCGATAAATCTTAACAGATATATAAATGAGAGCCAACAGCAGCTTTGCTCCTGCCTAGTCCCGAGACAACTCGAACACGGTCCAGTCCCGCGTGAACTGCACAACCGAGACCGTAGTCAAAACGTCAAGATGTCCTTACTCAAGCTGCCAACGTTTTGTCATCATCAAAAGACGAAACTATTGATGCACGTCAGCTCACTAGACAAAACAGCCGTCAACGTTAATTGGCTGATCATGAGCTTATGAGAAAAGTTCCGAATTTACTTTGGGAACTTGGCATCATTTCGTCTTGTAGTTACTGAAATCAAAATTAAGATGTAATGAAAGAAACACAGTAAAATATCCTGGCCTTATTTCAGGTGTTCATAATATGTGTTGAGTTGACCCCTCAATATTAGCGTAACTGTTCCTCGATAATCGTTCCCGACATTATGTCGCAAATGTCTAATATTAGCAGAACATGTTGGTTTTGGGGATCATACTGGCTTGTTTTATTACTTTTATATGGGATTATCATATATCTTTATTGTTTATTATCTATTTTATGTAAAAACTTCTTTCTGTTAAAGTTTTGTGCCCCACTTTGACAAACCCCGGAAGCGGAAGTGTAACCATGACATCAGATTCATTGATTTCCAAAGCAACGTTCAGTTGTGTAACCGGATATTACGTCAGTGGCCAACTAACTATCACTTGTCAGACGAATGGAGCTTGGGATAGTGATCCACCTGCATGCAGTAAGTGACTTATCTGACTGCTTTTCCTTTTATACTTGTAAATTTCAGAGACTGGCTAAATAACTATGGCTACAAAAATACGAAACCGTCATTTGGTTGTTTAGTTGTAACACCCAAGTGTCAAAAAGGGGGTTAAAAATTGAACAATCAAAATACATTTTTATTTTCGAAGGCTGATTTAAGTTACCTAAAAAGGGAGTTCTTCTCCGGGGTCTCAAAAATTTATGCTTGTCATAGATTTTCTTTAGACTAGCAAATGGTACGCCTTTACAAACAATTTCAGATGCAAAAAATTATTTCGAATTTAAAACGGAAGTGACGTATGTTTCTTTTTTTCTTTTTCAGAGTGTATAACACCAGTCACGCCAGCACATGGATCTGTATCGGTTTCGGACACAGCTGACGGGCCAGTGGCGACATACCGCTGTGACCTTGGATACAGTATTGACGGTCCAGCTTCAAGACTTTGCCAGAACGACGGTACAGGATGGGAAGGGAGGGATCCTACATGTAGTATGTTTCTACGAATATCTTTAATCTTGGATAAATAACATTAATCTAGAAGTATCTGTTTTGATTCTAAATATATTGATGCTCGGTAAAATCAAAGGCATTCCAAAAGCAAAAGTTTGTTATAAAAAGCAAGAGTTTTGTTGTTTTGGTTTCAAAATAGTTCTCTTAAATACGTAATCATTTGTATCAAAAGACTATACCTTTGCATTCATTTGAAGTCTTGGAAATGTGCTTTAAAAGAAAGAATGCCAGGAGGCCGGGGGGCATTATCACTATACATTATGATAATATAAGTATGTTACACTGTTTATCAATTCTTCAGACATTTGCGAATCCATCAATACACCACCCGAACTCAACTTTGATGTTTCTACAAACGGTTCCACAACATACGGACAGTATGCATGCGCACTGAACTACACACTATCCGGTGAATACGTGCATATATGTCAAGCTGATGGCACGTGGGATTATCCGTCACCGTCATGTGGTAATATTATATATTGACATATACATATGTAAAATAATATGAATCATGTGTTTATTTCTTTTCGCATATGCGGGCATATGAACAAGTAATAAAATCATTACCCTAATACCGGTATTCTCTACCATATTCAACTATCTGTTAAAACTCAATGGCATTTGACATATTGTCGTGAACCGAATCTCAAAAGCATAACGTTTGCCGCACCATGGCTAAAAGTCTGTAAAGGTATGCTTCTTAATGCTTGGCGGGCTACAGTGTGCTTATTTTCCACCAGTCAAGTTCACCATTAAGTAATAGCGTTGTTTGGTGCAAAATTTACCGATGTTAGCCTCTGTCTATATGTTACAAGTGATTTTGTTACGCCAGTATGGGATAATCCCCCGACCAGTATTGATCATTTGGATGGGAAGAATAAATTGGGTCACCGTTATTGTTTGAGCCAGAGAAAATGTAATATGTTAAACGGTCGTTTCATCTATCTACATAAATTTTCGATTTACAGTAAGTTGTGCAGGGAAAACACATCCTCTGAGTGGCCAGGTGGCACTTACAACAGATGGTCTCAGAACACGTGCAACATTTTCATGTGAACAAGGTTATGATCTTCTGTCTGTCGGGGTCACCACGTGTTTGACTGATGGAAGCTGGAACCTCCCAGATCCCTTGTGTGGTAAGTGTGATTGATTACTAAGTGTGAAGTAGTTGTCTTTGAATTTATTATGATACTTTTTGAATTTTCTATTGATCAAATACCGGTAAATGTATTGCAATATAGATTAGTGTTTGTATTAACGGAATGTGTTGCAATATAGTTTTAATGTTTTGCAGCATAGCTTAAATTAAATTAATTTAAATGTATTGCAGCATAAGTTAAATATATTGCAGCATAGATTGAATATTGCAACATAGATTGACTGTTTGGCACGATAGTATTTATTTATTGCAGCATAGATTAGACATATTGTAACATACATTGAAAGTATTGCATTATAGACTGATGTATTGCAACATAAATTTAATGTTTTATAGCATATAATGAATTTTATTGCAACATAGATTAAAGGTACTGCATTCGCAATTATTGGCAAAAATTAAGTAAGAAGATGAATTCAGCTTTTTCATTCATGTATGATGTGTTCTTCTCCAGTTTGTCAGCCGCCAAATGCTATAATCGACGGTAATTACGACCTACTTGACAACGGAATGATAGCAAATTACTCGTGCGATTCTTCCTACAAGCTTGTAGGACCGCAACAGCGACTTTGTCTGACTGACGGCACGGGTTGGAATGGGACAGAGCCTCGATGTGGTAAATGATACAACTTACTCATGGTTCATTTCTAATTTGTTGTATTGTTGATCTAAATGTCATTTTTAACCGTCAGTAAGTGAGCAGATCGTAGAGCAGTTTCATGACTGTGCTAAGGTACGAATAAAAAACGTTCATATGCTGTTATTGTTTGGGTGATATTCTATTTGGTTCGGCCAAAATCGGTTGATAGTTACCTTGCAGAAGTTCTGGACCAGTATTAACCACTTTTCTAACAAGCTACTGACAACTTTTCCACACAAATCATTCCAATCAATTAAAGTGTAGGACAAGTGGTTTGAAACATCTTGATGTATCATCTTGCAAGTCAATCAGCACGAAAATGCATAAGCCTTGCTAAAGAAAACTTTTATATGAATCAACAACATGTCCTTTCTTTAAAAGTACATGGATGTTGTTCAGTACATTTCAAAAAGCTAAATTGTATATTTTATATAATTTCTTTTAAGTTCTATATTATTAAACCATATTTTAAACTGTTTTACAGAAATAACTATTTTGAGATCTCGTGTTTGCATACCTGCCAAAATGACAATGAATTACATTTACCCTAGTGTTTCATCTCCATATTTAACCCTCAACCTGCCGACACTAAATGTGCCTAATCCTTTTCCACTAGCACAGATTCAGGCCGGTCTGCACAACCGTTCAGTGTAACCAAGCTCTATATTGTCGTCTGTCCAGTCTCAAATTTCAGTTTAGATATCACCTAAATAAATAATGGATAGTTCCAGATATGGCAGATTGATAAGTCCATTTAAGGAAAAATATATCAAGTTAAGGATTAATGGCGTTCTTGTGTGTAATTGACTTGTAATTACCAAACTCTTATTATATATTTTACCATACTTTTGTCTTTAACTTTATGCCTATTTTCTTATCATCATAGCTTGATATAACAAATCCCTTTTTCAGATTTGATTATCATAACAACACCAAGAGCGGGTAAATCTCAAGAGGAAACAGTTCTGCCAATACCTACAGCAGCGTTCGTCGCTATTTTTGTCATTTTGATTATCATTCTGGTAGTTTCTATTGGCGGGTCTGTCTGCTGGTATCTCAGGTACAAGAAAGTCAGTCAACGCGTCGGGACTGTGTTTGATTCTAGTGACAACAGAACGACAAGCACTCGTAAGTATTGTTTGGTTTGCTATATATTTTGGCAGAATATGTTCAAAAACGGGACCGAATGAGTCGTCTGGTAATGAAATTCAATTTTGAATGTTTTATTTAACAAATTCTTAATTTCTAAATATGTATTAAGATGAGCCGTCTTTACTAATGTTTATTTTTTCTTACTTAACCCCTTTTATGTCTAACATTTTCTTCAGGAAGAAAATGCGGACAATATTGTATCAGTAACCTTATATCTGTATAAAATTGCTTCCCTTTCATTAAACAACTAAGATTTTTTCAAGGGCCATTATGCCTCAGAAATGCTTGTATTGCGATTTCTCATAAGCTTTTTAATGTTGGTGTACGTTTATAATTTCCAAAAGTTACTCATTGGCCAATTATCTGAACCATCTTTTTCATCTGTTGCTTTCTGGCAATAAGTACAGTTATAGCGAATTATTATTTTGCATGGAAGTCAAAATACTTCTTTGTTTTCATTTTGCTACCTTTATGATAAATTATTTATCACATTTATCACTACATTGTACTTTCTTCAGGTAACATGTATCAAACATTCTCTAAAACCATTTCTAAACATTATAAAATTCATGTTTGCCCTGTCTAAAAAAAAGTTAAAATTTATTTCTTATGCATATTGTGCCTTTAAACAAATAAATAATATAGTATGTTTTCTGCTGTCTTTATTTACTTTATGATGTATTGTTCTAGTTGATGAGGCCCGTTTCAATTTTGAGTCCACGGATATTGAAGATGGAAATCTGCTTATTGCAAAATCATTAGAACCAGCCAAGCCGACTTTTAATGCGAAGTCACTAAAGAAAAAATCATCAAGGTCATCGCTGGACACTAACAAAACAGAAGACGAAATGAGATCTAAACAGTCTAATTTAGAAACAAAGATAGATTTAAACCAAAATGGCGGCATATTGACCGCCGGAAACGGAACACCGCCGCACGTGCCTCTAAGTTCCGTGCGGTTACCGAAATTACCGCCGAAACCGCCACGTAAAAGTAACGCGACAAAGGTAAAACGTAAACGCCGTCGGGTAGAACGCCGCGAGGAGGCAGCAGACGAAAAAGATCTTAAGCCAAGAACATCTACGCCAATAGAAATTGTAATGAATAGAACAAAGACTCCGGATATGCTGGCATCGGAGGAGTTTACGTACATTCAGCCAGTGTACTGCCACGAGGCAGATACTCCGGCACCAAGTCGCCCGACGACGTCGACGTCAAGATACACTAGTAAAACTGTATCAACGGAGAGCAATGTATAATTTACAAAATATTTGATACATTTGAGCCGTGTCATGACAAAACCAACATAATGGGTTTGCGACCAGCATGGATCCAGACCAGCCTGCGCATCCGCGCAGTCTGATCAGGATCCATGCTGTTCGCTATCAGTTTCTCTACTTGTAATAGGGTTGGTAAGCGAACAGCATGGATCCTGATCAGAATGCGCGGATGCGCAGACTGATCTGGATCCATGCTGGTCTCAAACCCATTATGTTGGTTTTGTCATGACGTGGCTCATTTGTCTTATCAAAGTTAACGTAAACGCATATTTGAATACAATGTTTAAGATATACCTCAAACATGACATGTACATAAACCGTGAATGACGTAAAGCTTGCCTCAAATGCTACGTGTAATAGTGGTGTGTTTTCTTATTTATTTATTTATTTATTTATTTGTTTTTATTTCATGTTTACACATGTGTACGTCCATGTTTTTTTTATTCATTCACTTGTTATTCTATGAATATACATGACGGTGATATATTTCTTTTATATATATAGAGTAAAATTCAAACAAACACAATATCTTGAAATATGATATTATATATGTGATATTATCTTTGTACATATATTTTTAATATTTTCATAATTTACATGTATATAACCGTGCATTTATGCCTTCTTTAATGTAATGAGTTTATGTCTAATTTAAATATACTTTTTTATCAAATGACAACACATGTAAGATCCTGTATTTTCATAATAAATTTACACTGTATTTCAAATTTTCCTTACTTCTATATGTGTATATACATATTCTAAGGAACATGATTTTTTAAATAAATACAGAAACAGATCTACTATATATTTTTACATTTCTTTTAAAGAAATCAAATGAAATTAAAGTATTAAATTAAAGTTACCCACTAAAAAGCTTTGACTTTTCTCTTTCCTTAATCCCAGTTACATTTCCCGCAAGACCGCTCGTAAAATCTAATTTCCCTACATTTATGGTGTTATAATTTAAGGGTCAGACCAAGGGTACGTTTGGATAGCCTATCCAAGCACGGTTAATTACTAACCGGAGTACGTGAAGCGCTTTTAACTCTCTCCTATATTAAATATTTACTGGCTCATTATTTACGTGTCACTGGACCATTGCAATTTTTGCTATATTTCATTGAAATTTTATCTCAGAGGTCTCAAACTTTACTTGTAAGAACCCAGCAATATAAAAATCATAATTACCTTTTAGTGATAATATAGGGGTGTAATTTTGTATCAATTACAGGCATTTGATCGTTTGTTAAAGCGACCGCAGTCACCTGTGATTACCAAATGAGGTGATTTAGAAGCTAAGAAGTGAATTATTCATGCAGGCTCCCTTTCAATAGCTTGTCATAATTATTATGTTTGTAGGAAATAAACGTCCAATTTAACAACAGTTACACCAGGTGGGGTGTTTGTATATTTGTCAGCTGCTTTGATGAAATTTGAATATTAGGACGAAAACAATCGCAGTGACGCAGTATCGCCCAATATGTTTTATGAAAACAACATTTGATTATTGTTTATACCTTGTTCATTAAATAATAGTATCGCGGACAAAATGGTTATATATTTCACCTGTTGGTACACACTGTGTCAAACAGGGACTCTTATGTGACAGATTTTATTGTTTGTGTGCGGGCGGGCGTGCGTGCGTGTGTGTTTTTCTCTCTGTTAAGTTAATTAACATTGTACTTCCTTATCCGTCTTAACTGCGACGCCCATGCACGAAGTGTTAGGTGTTGTTTTTGGCACTATGCATGGATACAGTCCCATTTTAGGGTCTTTCCTGGTTCTTTTACTTGCTCAGTAAAGACAACCGATATGACTTCGGTTTTTAAGGTCATATATCCAAAAGACCATTTGTATTAGTATTGTTTGTGGAATAGTGGGAGATTGAACCTGCGGTCTCTTGACCGTTAGTCTAGCGCGATACTACTGGACTGCAGATCCGCTCAAATAAGATCACAGGTACTAAATGCATGTCACCACCAGAATCCAACTCTGTCGAGAACTGTTGCAATAGATACAGAAATATTACACCACTTTATAAGAAACAACTGGTTCTTTATGTACATGGTGGGAAGCACAGTCACACGGGGTCTCGGTTTTTTAAAGTATCGTCTGAAAGAATTTTTTGTTCATATTAATGTAATTTTAGTTGGAGAAACAGGGATCAAACACCAGACCAGTGAGTTTCAGTCAAAAAGCTTTACCACTGGATCACTGCGCCTGTTCTTAGTGCATGACCGCCGAAGTAACAAGAACGGATTCAATACTGAAACAAAACCCGTGATCTGTCAGAAATGAGTCCTCGATAACGTCATATAAAAGGTTTTGTTTGTTTTGGGTTTTACGTCACATCGACACAGTGTAGATCATATCGCGACGTTCCAGCTTTACTGGTGGAGGAAGACCTCAGGTGCCCTTCCGTGCATTATTTCAGGCACGAACGGGCACCTGAGTAGAACCACCGACGTCCCGTAAGCTAGCTGGATAGCTTCCTCACATGAAAGAATCCAAAGCCCCTGTCGGGATTCGAACCCACAGCGGTGAGGGGCAAGTGATTCGAAGTCAACGACCTAAACCACTCGGCCACGGACGCCCCTCATATAAAAGGTAGTGAATTAGTTAAAAACATTCGTGCATTATGACTTGAATATGACCTCGATATCTGTTTTCCACCCAGCCCTTGAGACTTCCTTCCAGGAAAAATCTATCTCTATATATTACATTTAATATTTAAAAAGAATCGAGGAGTAAATATGAAATACATGTATAATAACACGAGCAACAGATTAGCTGTAAGCATTCTTGTATGTCAACCCAGGGACCATGGGATCGAGTCGTACTCGCGCCACAGAGGCATTTCCGTATTACGGCCCAAGGTCCGTTAAGCCCGGATACGAACCTAAATGATATCGGTTTAGACCTAAATATTTCCTGCTCTATTGAACCAAAATTACATTTGAACTAAGCTAGCTAATAGTTTCTCGGTGTTCAATTGCTATTTTACTGGGCTGTGAATTTTGGACGCGTTTTAGCTGGATATTTTAAATGAACTGTGATGTAAAATGTATGTTTACGATGGGAAAGTGTGACACTTTAAATTGAAACCCTTACGAGCATAAGAAAAAATGACAGTCATGTTACGCTAAATAGACACAAATTATCTTACGTTTGAACAATTATCTGGTAGTATTTCTTATCTGTCGATATTTCACTGAAAAATGAAAAGAAGAGTGAAATTTTAAAAAGGAGAAAATGAAATTTACGCGTAATAAACTGCTCGTTAAATTCCGTCAGAAAGTCGTCTGCTGCCGTGTGATTTAGATATCGATTACGCATCATGTGATCATCTGTGATTATTGAATACTTTGATTGGCGTATTAACTTGTTTAATTTTTCGTTTAAGAAAAATTGGTAATTTTTACAAAATTACGATGAAAAGATAAATAATTTAAACGTCTCGTGAGCAGGTACTGACTAATACGCGAACTATTTGTGTTATTAATTTCAGCTTTGAAGTATTTCAATTTTGCATTCAGGCATAATCTGTAGATATTTGATAATTCATGTTTCAATTTGATTATAAAGTAATTTATAATTATATGGAAAAAATAGTGATATTGTGTGAAAAAAGACGATCGTTTATAGGTGTGTATACTCTTAAACGAAATTTAGATATTAGCCTTGTAGTTTATGTGTCTGCTTCTTGGACCAGAAGACGTCGGGTCGAGCCCAGCCCGTACCAAATGTGCTCCTATAGAGCCCTATGCCGTACACGACCATGTTCCTTGTGATGACACCGAAACAGGATTCGAGCTTGAAAAGGATTACTGTGTATGTATCTTGAAAGAACATGTTTCATATGTAAGCTTAAATAAATGATTTTAATTATTTTTTTACTTTAAATCAGATAAAATAATATTAATATAAGATATATATTTAACTGCAATGGCATTTGGAGTAACTGGTCAAATATAAGCCCCACCCTCAGTGCCTTTCAAAAAGTATTATAACATAACAAAATTCTTATACTTAGAGAGTCATTATGTCTAATGTATATTTATTAATTTTATAGTAATAACCTGTCTTCCCACAGACCATAAACCTACTCGTAACAGCCAAGCAACAAGTGCGTAATGTTCCCTCAGCGCTTTCGTAGAACTGAAATTCAATTATTGAGTTTTATAATTAAACACTAAACAGTTACGTTTGTTCTTAATATGGTGTATTTGAATGAGCAATTTCCTATTTTGAATTCAAGGAACGTGAAGTGTATTGGTAAGATTTACTACATGTAGTGCATTTAGCTTTTCAGATGCTCTTTCTTAAAGGTCAAGAATCTTCATGATATCTCATTTTATTGTACATGTATTGACTTCAATTTAGAACTATAATGCCTATAAGTTAAGCGTTTGAAAGAAAATGAGATCACTTTAATTATTTAGTAATTTCATTAAATTTGTGCACCAGTAAACCGTTTATTTACTCTCTCTCTCTCTCTCTCTCATGGCGAAAGAAATTAGAGACTTAGCAGTGTCGTTATGTAATAGTCCGTTGTCAATGCATACAAATTCATGCGGTGTTTTTTCAGGAATAAAAACACACTATTGATATGCCTTTTACCTTTTTCTATGGTAATGACGCATTTTAAGTTTATATCAAAAGTAACTCCCCTTCAATTTAAAACACCAATATTCTTCGCTTCACAATTGAAATGAGGTTTGTTGAGTTTAATTACACGTCAAATTGCAGGTTTCTTATTGAGGCTGAAATTGAATTTCACAATGAAACAGGTTTTATGTATGTTTTATTGCATCAAAGTTGGAGCCTTGTCACATACCTGGCCATCGATATTGCCAAATAAGCGTCCAAGCCACTCAGATCAAAAGAAATCTGAGTTCGGAAACCGGCCTGTTGACACAGATGTATACCCGTCCAGAATGCCATTAAAATGGCGGACTTTATTTCCGCGTTTTGTTCTTGTAACAAAAATAACTAAACAAAGCTGGTATCATGTACGCGGGTGTCCTTCTGTCCTGTGTATTTTATTGCTCATATTCGAGTCAAATGGTATTTAAACAATTCGACTGGCTTGAAAAGCCCTTTCCGACTGGTTCTCGAATTACAGCTGCAACCGGTGTTGAGTTCCAAAAAATACTCGTATAAATCGCTTTGCTCATACAAATATATTTTTCCGATCGTATTCATTTCATAATAAAGTCGCTTAGATCGACAGCTTGTCGAAGTTTATTAGGTTTTTTATGAACAAATCATTCCGTGTGTGAAGACAAAAAAAAATCATGAAAACAGAAGCAATGACAAAATATAACGTTATCAATCGGTTTTAGGGACTCCACTGAGGTTTTTTGACATGACAGGACTGGAAATAATTTTTTTAGATTATTACTCTAGTTGATGTAGATCTATACTAAAAACGTGTGTGAAAACTTTCAGATCATTAGCTCCCTCCGTTTTTCCAGAATAATTATTATAATAGTGAAAAATGACCCAAAATTAAAAAGCGTTTAAACGCTTTTCACTCAAATCGGACTGAGAATAGCACAAATATATGATTTTCAATGTATTTCTTGTATATTTCTTGGTTATATTTGATTTATATTTCTGTTTTAACTGCTCATGTTTATCTATGTGAAAAATTAAAATTTTATGTTTTTTGGCTTATAAACCTCAGTGGAGTTCCTTTGAAAATGGGCTTTGAATATGAGTCTGAAATTAATTTGTTAAAAAACATCTAGGCTATTTATCGTATATTAAATGTAGAACTAATATGTACGGGATGTGCACCGTGGGTTCCGACGATGGTAAAAAACAAAAATCTGTTAAGACCGTAGAAGTATTATATTATTTATTTTATCTATTTGAAAATTTGTTTACCATTTAAAACACTGTCTAAAATTTCCATGCAAAAGACATGAACCTGTACACATACTGCTTTAAGCATCACCGACATTTAACCCGCTGAATTTGTGTAATGGATTTGCCCTGCTTTGAATTTGAAACAGTCCATTTGAAGTTTGAAGGATTTCGGTATCAAATTACAAGCATGAAGGTACCAGCAGTATATAGAGACTGGTCAGACTGCACGGAAGTGTTGGCTGGCCTGGGTCGGTACTGGTGACTAAGGCATTTCGCTTTCGTTTCCAATAGGTTAAGGGTTCGATTCAAATAAGTGAAGGATCAAATATTTTGTTATTTTCTATAATTTTTTTCCCTTGGCTGTTTTATCTTGACTAATGGACATGAATATTTGACAATTTTTCTATTCAAAGAGGTTTATTTTACTACAGAAAAGCATGGTAGACATTTCTTTTATATTTAAAGAAATAATGTTCTAAGATCTTCCCTTTTCCAACTTTAGTATAGCCTTGGTTAAAAGATTGAATAATATATTATTGAAAATACTTGCATAGATATACAATAAGTTTGCATCAATATATCTACACAATATACAAAAGGGTTGTGCCAAAAGTTTCTTTTGAACATTATCGTAGGTAGGCCCTACAGTGAAATTTTAAAGCAAAACTTAAATCGCAACTTTTCGACCTTTTTCGATAGTCTTCGGATGTAATGAATAAAAGCCGAGGACGCCCCGAATGACCAAACCCCACAAAGTTGATTTGCACGTATCTTTACTTTTTTCTATTTTCATCTTTCAAACATGAGTTATGAATAAAACTGAGGGTGTAGCGTGATAATAATATAATAGAAAACGACACAGAAATTAAAGTTTCTATCTCATTTATATTATTTTTTTTACAATAATTTTTCTCTTTATTAAATACTTAACAATCTCAATAACAAAACATAATTGCGTAATAATTTACATCATAATATACAACAATAGAAATTGAGAAACACTTTGTACACATTTACATTCAAACATGCAATAATTTTTACAACATGTTATATCTTTAAAACAGTACTGACATATATCCTTATATATTTTCTTTTAAATTCAACTTTCCCTACAATAAATTACACTTTCAAAATAGCAAAATATAATACGAATTCAAGAGATCATAATTATGTGACCCTGTATAAAATGCACACGGTCCAATATCACAGTTTTTTTACAATTATAAAATGTGTTTAACCAAGAGAAGATAACTCTGGTAATGAATGAACACAGTTATGTAACTTCCTTACACAAAATGTCACAAGGAAATTTAAAAACGAAAGCACCAGTTATTGCACACCTTTGTTTAACATATAGCACTCTGTTTAACGGCCACTGTTTTATATTGACATAATCACGTGATCGGTTTGGCTGGTTTCCAAGTTATTTGGGAACCAGATGACTTGTCATGACCTTGGCCTTGTTGATGAACTTGTTCGATTGCCTTCAGTTCCTGGTAAAAGTAAAAAAGAGAAGGAATTAGTATTATTTTCAAGGTAAAATCAAGTTTCATAATTGCATCTGTCAAAGAATTGGAAGCTATTTAATAATTGAAACAATGAAAAACAATATTAAAATATATATAACCTAAAGTAAAGTATGATTTGGAAACTTCCATTACATTTTCTCAGAAAAAAGTACATGTAGTGTAAAATGGTAAAAACAATTTCTTCTTAGCTCGATCTCGGACCTCTGGTATTTGATTGGTCAGAGACAGTACAGGAGAATTAATACCCAATTAAACTCCTGAGACTCAAGACAGAAAATCATAACCTTAGGTCAGATATGCCTTATTAAAGTGATAAGATGTTTTCGAAATATATTACATACCTGATGCAAGGAACTATGATTCATGATTACATCGGATGCAAGTCTCATCTTGTCTTGCTTAGAATTTGTAAGCCATTGTCTGGTCATTTCATCGTGATGACGTCATAATTGATGTCACAGGCTCAAGAGAGTTTGATTTTCAGCAGCCAAGGTTGATTGGGCCCTAAAATGGAGAAATAATTTAAGGGTTTGTTACAATCGATCAAGCCAAAAGTATGAATGTTTGTTATAATATATTTGCATTGATAAGTTGGTTAAACTTGACACTAAGTTTTAAAGGATATCAAAAAAGCTTTACAAGCTTCCTACTCAATCCGTAAAATTTTATTTTATGTAATTTATTATGTAAATGTGTGGATTATAAATAAAATATTGTTTAAACTAAAGGATACTACATTTAAACAGTCTTTATATAAGCAAACATTGTGTGGATATAAATCAAGCATGATAGAGATAATATTTGAATTTAAATGAAATAAAATTGATATATATTGCTGTGATTAAAAGTCACCTTACCTTAAGGTTGGAGTAGTTCCCCTTCCCGAATGTTTCCCGCTTCAAACCAGACATCCCCTTAGTGCATGAGCACCTGGTGGCGGAGACCGTAAATCTAGGCTCACATCCTCGTGGTCAATGGTATAACTCCCCGAGGTTGTAGTTGACAAGTCATCGTCTTCTTCTTCATAGGTCATATAACTACGGTCAAGGTCACTGGGTGGTGGCTGGAAAACGGGTGGTTTTGAAACCGGATATACTTTTTGACGATTAAAGTTATTATCACTTTGTGAATGTGGCCCTCTATGAAACTGGTGTACACCCGGCTTATTCCTTGTGCTAGTTCTATCGGCGAAATCACGGAGCTGAAGTCTGTGTTTACGATCGTCGTGAAGCTGCTGCGCAACCGGAAGTCGTTGGCAATTGTGATGACGTAGATCCGCAAGATTTAACCAGGGCTTTTGCTGTCCAATGAACGTGCTGTTAGCGCGTGGATATCGCAAGTCGGAAGGAAGTCTGATATCTGTAGAAAAAAAGAAAGACAAACTTAATAAATAACGTATCGTGTTGGTTTTCATTTTGAAATAGCTTATGAGCTTTAAAAGAAAGAACATTAATCTAAATCCTAAAAATAAACTACTTTTACGAAATTTGGAAAATAAATTTCTATGTTTTGATGTTAAATTGATTCTTAGTAAAAATGTACGCATACCTGAATCGTGAGAGTTTGAAAGACTGGCACTGTGAATATCTGTCTCACTTCCGCCTCGCCCACTATCACTAGTCACAGTTTCACCGGAAGTGTGTGAATGGTTGTCGTCTGGACCAAACGTAGAAATTGTCGTGTGCGGCTGAAAGATAAAATGTTATTGTATAATTGGTCTATCAATCATAACTTCCTTTTATTCATTAAAAGACTATATTGTCTTTATTTGTTAGACATATCACTGTAATTACAGACTTCAATAAATAAAAAGATAGTCAGTCCGTCCTTTTTGAATATCTTTTAAGTTATGTTAATAACTATGATGGAAATCAGCACTGCACGCATGTGTAACGTGAGGAAATAGTTTACATGTATATTAAAATATTTACCTTGATTGATGAATTCAGAAGAGTGCTATGTGATTGCAGCGTCCACAGTTGGGAATCAGAACGAGGCGTGTTATCAAAACGAGGCTTTCCGTCGTCAGAACGAGGCGTAGATTGTTTCACTTCGCATAAAGTTTCGGATGATCCCACAAGTTGCTCAGCTGATCCCCTCAAAGTTGATGTAGATGCTAGGTCCCTTTGTTCTTTCGATACCTGTTAAAAAATGAAAGAAATATTATAAAATGTTTTCATCAAATGTCATAAAAATTTCGTCCTCAATGATCACTCCTTCAATTGTGTTACAGACCAGTCGTCGCGTATCTATGTATCAAACATGTTGAACATCTAAACAACAGTATTTGTTGTCGTAACAAGAAAAAAAAGTGACGTATGTATTTAACCTTACGATAAATCAGTTCATATTATTAATAAGAATGTAAACTTCACAAAACACCACGAGACACCGGGGCAACTAAACGTTTTCCGCTTCAGTTATCAAAATGACTTGATTTTTTTCCTCATTTATTCTTAAATATACAATGATATACAAATTTATGTGATTAAATAAATCATTTATAATTATTTTGATTTTTTTCTTCGTTTTTTTTTCCTTTTTTGTATGTTAAATAAAGTACATGATATAATAGATCATTATAATATTTCGTGCAAAAATTCATTTCAAGTCCTAAGTGTGTATACATAAAAACTAACCAGTCAAGGGGTCTTTCTAAAGAGGGAAAATTACAGTAATTTAGTGACAGGCAACTGTTCAGGTGACTTCATTTTGTATTTACAAATTTTCGGGACCAAATCATCGACATTATTAGCGTGTTTAAGACGTGAACGAAGGTTAAAGCAATCATAATCAGTGAAAATTACCAAAACTTGTTGAAATATATAGTAATGGGCAGGTGCCCACAATTTGATTAAATCAGTGAATATGCGTGCTAATATTATAACACTTCAAAATAAGAAAAGTATTTGTTTTTGTGAGTGTGTGTGTGTTTTTTGTTGTTTTATTTTCGGGGGGGGGGACACTAAAAATAGTGTGTTTGCTGAAAATTTGTAACAGATCTATGTATACATGACTATGTATGAGATACTAATAATTAATTTAAACGCTGCTTCGTTGTTTTTCCCCTTATTTTCACAGATTTATGCTAGGTTAAACTTAATACAATATTTAGCGACAATTCTTTGGAACGCTTTAAAATACCAGGTGAATTGAGAAAAAAGGTGAGATCATGTAGAAATATTTACACAACCCAGAGTGACATTTTCTATACATTGTTCGTAAACAAAAGCTTCTAATTTGTTAATAGATTTTCATTTTTTTTGAAACTGCTATTGATTTGGATAGAGCGGCGCGGAAGGATACCACATTTCTGAAATGTTAATTTTCTAAAAGCCATGAATGGTTAATACCCCGCTTTAATTATGTACTCATGTCATTCGATTCCTTTGTAAACGGTCTTCCATAAAAAGCAAAATTGAAATGATTTTAATGTACAAGGCGTGAAACTCAAATAAAACAGAGGCTCTTGAAGCCGAACAACTAGATAGAACCACACGGCGTTTGGCAAGGATCAGATTTCTTTACTTTGTGAGGAAATAACGGTTTGCTTTTTTTGATAGAGAGAAAAAAAATATTAAACATTTAATAATGATGGATAGATACGGAAAAACGTTTATCTATTTATTCAACCATTTTCAGCCTCCCTTGTGGTCTAATGAATTTAAATCGGTTTATTGATTTAAAGAAAGAACGGTTTCATAAGCAAAATGTTTCAGTTTACAGCATGAAATGATTATCTCCCTTTATATTACCAAAATCTTATCTAATAATATCCTAAAATGGTGTGTTTGAACTACTTCCGGTGGAAGTTAATTTTTTCCCAGAATGCAAAATCATTAATGTGTACATGCGCCGTTTAGCAATGATCAATGATTAGATGTCTTAGATTTCTCGAAAGTTTGAATTATGTATAAGCCTCAATGACGGGTACTGTCTCTACCTTTATATAAAATCCTCTAATAAAAATCCCCAGATGTAAAGATTAGAGAATGAATGGAAATATTATGAGCACTTTATGACAGTAAAACATCTGATGCAGTGAATAAATAATGCACAAGATTTCTTCATGTCAGTTTTAATGTACATCTTTTATGGTAATAAAGGCAGCGTTAGAATAAAATATAAAGTATAATAGAGTATGATACTGGGCGGTCCGTGTTCTTTTTAGTTCCAAAGCCATATTAATCTATGAATAAGTTCTTTAGAATTCTTGTTTTTAAAAAAGTTGATTGTAAATGAAAACGTAAGACCGTCCTGCAGAATCACATTATGTCACAGTTTACGTCTCAGTGTAAGTAACTGATCATCACTATTAATTTATATTCAGAGCATCAGGAACGTGCACGAGTAAAAAGCGCCAATACTTGTGAAATTTCTAATTCCTATTTTCGTAAATAATGAATATACTCAGCAGTTTATATCAGGTAAAGAAGCGTATAAATTAAATATGTTAATATTCATCAATAAATCATTTAGAAAATGGCGCCGTTTGAAACTTTGCTACACTTTTCAACGAAATTCGATAAAAAAAAAGAAAAAAAAAGCCCAAAGTTTTAATAAGGAGAAACCATTTAAAGGTCTTTTTTTAAAAAAAACACTGCATTCATACGAAATTCAAATTTGACATTCTAAAGCGATGATTGAAAAAATGAAAATTTTAAATGTAAAATTTATGTTTAAAATGATGTAAAGATTTTTATCTTAAGAAAATACCATTAAAATTTCATTTGTTGTAATGTAACTCATAGATAAAGTTAAATGTCACCATAAAAATCGAGAGGATTAATTCAATAAACATTCGAGATTAAAGGTTTACAGATGTCCTGTGTGGTGACAAACACCTTTTGTAGTTTCATCGCTGGCTCGTAAAATTTTTACTATTTTCTTTCCTTTTCATTGAATTGTACTTAAATGAGTCATCAAAAATAATCTTTTAAAAAGCTTTTTCTCTTTATAAGGTTGTCACATTTTTTTTCCCAATTAAAAGTTTTCATTTAACAATTCGTCAATTCATTGTGTTAAAAGCATGTCATTGTACCCATTATTGTTTTTAATGCAATATACTTTATTGAACAGTTTCTGGAATTGAATTTCAAGACTTAATTAAATTTATTTCCCTTTCGGGTTTTAAGATGCAGAATCAGCGTTCGATTAATTTAATGGTCAATATTTCAGAACATATTCTCATGTGAGAATTGGCTCTTTCATTGATCTTTTTAATTAGAAAAACGTTAAATCGAACAGATAAAATCGTCGACTAAAAGCTAAGCGAAATGGTAAATTTCAGCTCCAGCTCGCAGTGAAAAAAATACTGTTATAAAAAGTGTTAACCTTTATACCAAATAGTGAGAAAAGATTTAATTTTAGATTAAAATGCATATCAATAACGTGACTTCATAACATAAAGGTTATCTCTCCATAAATCAGAAAATTGAAAATTGATACAAAAATCGAAGGGATTTTTTTTTAGTTTTTTTTTTTTTCATTTTAGATAATCATGAAACTTACTTTGTTGTGTTTTTCGAGGATGGGTGTCTCCATGTCAACCGTTGATGTAGTCATATCAGAATCTCTGCTATCGTTGCCGTCGCAGTTACTGAAAGTTGTCATGGTTTCATACGGCGGTGGCATGGTAACGGATGACCTCTTCTCATTTATCCGCGGTTCCAAATCGGCAAATTTCACTCTTCGTTCATTTCCGGGTTTCGCCTTTTCGCAGAATGTGTCCTCGGAGCATGAATTTTCTTTATTTCTGAACCACTTCCTCTTCAAAATGCAGATGACGAGTACGATCGTGAATACGAGGACAAATGTAACGACGCTGACAGTGATTGCAATTAGCAAATTTTCTCCCTTAGAATCACCCACTGAAGGCAACGGTTGTTTCCTAGCAACGAAAATGTTCAATGAAGTTGTGGCGTAAAGGCTAGGTGTTCCTTTATCATCCACGCGTAACAATATGTTGAAAACATCTTCATCAGACGATACCAGGGGACGGACGAGCGTTATTTCTCCAGAACCCTCATCTATTCTAAATAAATCTGACACATTTGAGTTTAGTATAGAATAAACCAATTCACCGTTTAAACCTTCATCCAGATCTAAAGCTTGAATCTTTCTGACAACAGAGTTTGGTTGAGTATCAGCAGTAAGTTCGACTGTGTAGTTGACTATGTCAGGGAAGATGAACTTTGGCACGTGATCATTCGTATCCAGCACGTGCACGACGACATTTGTTGACGTATTCAAGGACGGCGTTCCATGGTCATAAGCGGTCACTAAAAAGCTATAAACTGACTTATCTTCACGGTCAAGTTTTGTTTTTGTAGTTATGACCCCATTAGAATCTATAGTAAAAGGTACAGCCTTGTCAATATGGTAGCCCAGTTTAGCATTGTCACCAGTATCCGTGTCAGTAGCAACTACACGATCTACACTCGTGTCGATAGCCACATTTTCTAATACACTAAACTCATAAAACATCTTATTGAATTCTGGGACATTATCATTCAAATCGAGGACGTTTATTATCACCGTGGCGGTGCCGGTTCGAGCCGGAGACCCATTGTCTCTGGCATATGCATACAATTTGATTGTGGCATTCTTCTCGCGGTCGAAAGAAGACTGGGTTTTAATCATCCCTGATAGTGGATCCATAGTAAAACGATAATCACCAGTAGCCCACATGGAGTACGAAATTTCACCATTTTTGCCAATGTCATTATCGATAGCTGATACCTGCACAATGTCTGAATTAACTGTGTTATTTTCTAGTATATCAATAAAGTAAATTTTCTGTAAAAATATAGGAGAGTGGTCATTTTCGTCAATAACTTTAACACTAAATTCAATGAAGCTTGTCTGTGGCGGTGTACCTTTATCGTAGCAGTTAATTACCACGAAGATAAAATCCATGCTTTCCCTATCAAGGCCCCTAGCGACCGTGACCTTGTACTCATTGACATCTAAACCTTGAAGGTTGAAAACCCCGTTATCACTGTCAATATCACATTTAATTATTCCATTAGCTCCGGTGTCTTTATCAATTATTTTAACATGTGCCACAACAGTTCCTAAATCCGCGTATTCAGAGATCGTCGCCATTCCACTATCCGAAAACAGGTTTACCTTAATATCCGGGCGATTATTGTCAGAGTCCAAAACGGTGACCGAAACAATAGCCTGAGTCATCAACGGTTGTGTCCCTTTATCACTCGCTTCAACGATCACCCGGAACTGTCCACCACTTTCAAACTTCTTTTTGACCGACAGAACCCCTGTGGATTCGTTAATGGCAAATAATTCCTGAATTTTGCCAATTTGATTTCTACTTAATCTGTATACAATTTCACTATTAATTCCTATGTCAGCATCAGTGGCAGATAACTGTATAATCTCTTCGCCGATTTCCATCGTTTCGTTAACCGTTGCGTTATATAACTGGCTGCCGAATACAGGTTTGTTGTCATTGGTATCGTCTATGATGATGCTTAGCGTCATTGTTCCAGTCAGAGGAGGTTGGCCCCCATCTTCAGCTACAATTGTAATAGTATAGGAGTCCTGAACTTCCCTATCCAACTTGTCTGTTATTTTTAGATTAACATCTGAGCTTCCATCTACAAATTTTTCATAAGATATTGTAAAAGGCAAGTCTAACGATTCTTCATTTAAAATATAATATCTCTGTAGAGAATAGTTCCCGGAGTCACCGTCGATGGCACCGACTAGTGACATTGAGGCACCAATGGACGCGAGCTCTGATATTTCACGAGTCATGAAATCCTGTGGAAATACTGGCACGTTATCATTGATATCTTTTATCGTAATACTCACTTTCAAAGTCCTAAAGAATGCACTAATCTCTGATTTTGCAACTATACTTAATTGAAGAACACACACGGTTTCATAAACACAGTTTGTTAACGAGTCTCTGTCAATAACATCATCTGTATATAAAGAACCATTTTTCGAGTTTACTGTAAAATATTTCTCGTATGTTTTTCCTTCTGCTAAAACACTGTAGCTAATTTGGGAAAAGTCGTCTGCTGACGCCATCGTCCGTAGTTTTGAATCTTCTCGCACGTCACCGATGAATCGTCCTTTTGGTAACTCCTCCAAAATTGAATACTTAAGAATTTCTTGTCCCAGGCAGGATACACAACACATAATACTGAAAACGTACATCCGTAACATGGTCATCTTTTTATTTCTACTTCTAGTCGACATTTTCTTTCTCCTCTGAACGTAAAACTCTCCGAAACAAAAATTCCTTCCTACACTTGTACACTACAACACAGTCATTCGAAAATAATTATTCTGGAGTCTTAAAAACTGCCTTCTCATCTGGTCGAAACTACAATTCTTTTGACAATTGTCCAGGTTTTTTTTTCTGTCAAAGCTAATATCAAAATACTATGAATAAATATTATTTTCTCATCAAAACAAGCACATGTAATTCTATTATTATTTCGCTTCTGTGCCACTGAAGTGGACGCCTTAAGGAAAACGTTTCTCTTTCAGCAGAAGAAAAATAGTAAACCTTTAATATTATCCTATTATAGCATAAAACCACGTTGGTAAATGGATTTTGTCCGGGATTACCAACGTTGGCTTTTTTTACTGAATCATAGAATATTGTCACTTATAAATGTCAAATAAGTACAAGTTAATCCAGTTATATTGTTATTATAATACAAATTCCAATAGTGTTTATCAATCTTGTGTAAGAATTGGTTATGAGAAAAAAGTTTCACCGCTGATATTTACATTAGCGAATCGTACCTGTAAACTCCGCCCGCTAATCGAGTCAGCCAATCAGAGCGCGAGTTAAAAATCAATGCGCGGTGGAGCGGCCAACGGGAGTAATTTGAGACACGAGTGAGTTGTGAATTTAGATCTTTATCAGTTTTTTTCTTCAAGTTTTCACTAATTTATCAGTTTTAAAACATCTAGATTGTTAATGGAGATTATTAAACATTATCACACTGACACTTCCTACTCGACTAGTTAATATTGTTAACGTCTTCTTTAATACTATTATTGTCATTGTAACTAGACTTTATGATGTTTATTTATTTTAAACTTTAAAGCGATATTTTTCAAACGAATTGACTGCCATAAAAGTATCACTAAGCCTTTTTAACTTATTGACTCTTTATGGGCGCCTTAAAAACGTCTTTGTTTTTTATCATTATTATTCGTTTAAGAGCTGTTTATTTTTAAAGACAAAATGTATTGTCTCTATGTCTTTTACAAACTAATGTTAAGATAATTTATTTTCAAGATCAACTTTCTTTATTTTTGATTAAATAAAGAGCTGAACATTAATTTGCGATTAATAGATATATCTCATTTTAAATATAACTTCGCTGAAATCTTTAACAAATATTAAAACATCGTATCATGAATTATATTCAAATTTTAATGTTTACACCCAAAAATGGACACCCGTATATGAACCATATCCTAAAATTCCATAATAACTAGGATATTTCCTTAAAAGCGTGCATTTGAAATAAAAGTGCGTTCGATTTAGATAAATCTACCAAACAATGCATGTAATCCATCTTGATCCGAACTTATCAGAAATTTCGGATGGAGTGAATGAGAGGGCATTAGTCGAGTAAAGTTTTACATTAGACACCTTTCGAAAACCGATTTCAAAAGTGATTTATGACCCTTCGTCATTTCTTACAATCAAATAGAAGAAACAGCTCAAGGAGTTTGTTTATTCGTTTAAGGGTTCTAATAACTTCACAAGTTCGTGATATTAGAACAGTCCCGGCTATAGTGACCGTATCCCAATCAACTGACCATGTGGGTAAATATTTGACCATGGCTTAGCATGTTAACGAAGCCCCCGTGTATTTTCATTTCGTAGCAAATCTGCTCATTTCGTACTTGATTAATTGCGGACATGCATTTCGGAGCGTTGTAGTATTATGTCGATATTTTGTAATGAACTTTGTTAACATGTTGGGTCAGATGTTGAAATACATCGATTACTATACCCAGCGTGAAATGGGGGTGTGGTGAGGGGGGGGGGAGCAAGGGGGTTAAGGTAAATGGAGAAGGGATCGTACTGCAGCGTAATCAGGATGACTTTCGACATATTTTTGTGTTTGTTTCCTTTCCTGAATTATGTTCTATATTTTCATAGGCTGACATTTCATACAGAAAAAATAGGATAATTTCTTTGGTACACATGGCAAACTTTGGACTCTTTACGCGGAGTGCTACATTTTTTTGCGTCGTTCTTGACACTGAGACCGAAACTTGTTTAATCTTTTATCCTATGATAACAATATTAGATATTTATAATACTGAACTAATCTGATATTATAATGTCTTTTATTCATGAACTGTATCATCCTATTGAAATGCACTGTCATAATTATTCATAATTTTCTTTTATTCTCGACTTTGCTACCATAATTGTAAAATTGCCATAATTATTAAAGGAAGGCAACGATTTTGCGGTTATCATTTTTATAAGGAAATTGATATTTTGTTAACAAAAAAATGTATATAAATAATTACCCTTTTAAATTGAAGACACACATATGGCCTTACTTAAAGATAATATCAGGACATAAAAATAGGTGGAGAAGCGTCGTAGGTGACAATTTTATGTCATTTTATCTATTTTCAATCACTAATTACAATTAATGTTCGAAATTAAGGGTCGTCATATACTACTTTGTCAACACTTAGTGTCAAGGATAATTTTTTTTTTCGCGGATTGTCTTGACGAGACGTGTATTTAATGACAAAATTCCGCCGATATCGGGCCCGATCTGTCGCCCTTTCTTTTAAACAGACCTTTAAAAATAAAGAAAATGTCACCAAAATATCATTAAATCCGACTATGTTGAAACAAAATTAAGATTAAATCGTGTTTTATGTTACTAAACTCATGTCTAAAATTAAATTTCTTGTATGATTTATCATAAATACTGACTGAATTATAGTTTTTACGACATAACAAAAAAATATTATCATAACTTTATGAGTATTTTTTTTTATTTATCAATAATTAATTTCTTTTGAATATGAACTTTTTGAAGCAAATGTTTTTTTATTATTATTATATTGTATATATTTATAATCTATAATTAATATTATATGTTAAATGTTTTTTGGTATTTTTATGGTAAGGGAAAAAGTAATCAGAATGCAAACAATATGTTCTTTTATTCATTTTTTTAATGAATATCGCCATGGGATGGGGGTACCCGTTTCTGTGGAATGTACGTACACATCCCGAATATTGCGATTTTAAATTTCAGCAAAAGCAAATAAAATGTAAAGCAAAACTTTTTAAAAGATTTATCTAACTTTGGAATACTCGTTCATTTCAATACACAGAA
The DNA here is from genome assembly GCF_026571515.1 of Ruditapes philippinarum. Classification (NCBI taxonomy): domain Eukaryota; kingdom Metazoa; phylum Mollusca; class Bivalvia; order Venerida; family Veneridae; genus Ruditapes; species Ruditapes philippinarum. The sequence continues at coordinate 160,517 of NW_026855009.1, forward strand.
ATGTGCTCAGGTGAAGTCTCGTGCAAGTCGGCAATACTTCAAAGGGATTGTTTTTTCTCATCAATCATAGGTTATTTATAAGTATATCAGTTAGCTTTCTTTAAAGACTGACGTTTTCTCACTGTTAGCAAAACAAACAACAAACAACATTGGTCAGTTGATCTCATCGTGTTCTCCACACATCTTGATAGTTTCATTATTGTTTGTTTGTTTGTCCATCAGTTCGCTCTTCTAAATTCGTTACATCTATGCTTCTAATTTATGAACAGAGCAGAACTTCTAGTTGATGTCCAAGTTTCTGTGCTGTTTAACATAATATTTACGTCCTCGATTTGAAAATTATATAGAATTATTATACATATTATACATGTACTTAGTGTTTATGTTAAACCTAAGACGTAATATAGTATATTATCATATTTGGTCCAATTTAACCCCATATTTCATGTTAAATCATAGGTCATCATTTAATGATCTAAATAACAACCAGGATAGCCGTAGAAGACCACCTCTTGTCGGCTTCCAGTAGTACTCGCCATTTAATGAACACTAACTTTTCAGCTTCCAAAACTTTATTCGCCTTTTTGTGAAACTTAACCCCGTGTACTTGATTTGTACAAAACTTATTAACTTTAATTACTTTCTTTAATCTTAAACTACTCTATTCAGGTAAAGACATCAGAATCTGGCGTTACCATGTCCTTTGATACAAATCACATTTCTGAAGTAAATATCAAACCGGTCGAGAACTGGGTGTTGAGGAAGGGGGTTACACGTACCATAAATTCAAATCATTTACTTTAAACTCGTTTTGACCAGCGATATAAGTGTAAAAGTTATTTCTCGCCTTACCACCTTTTTGTAATAGTAATTTCAGCTTTAATTTACTCCACGGGTTCAAGACGGGTCAGTCGGAAAATTAAAACTGATAGAGAAATGTTAAATCGTTTAATCTTTGTGTAAATTGGCAACATTATGATAATCTTTGAACATTTTAATTACCTATTGTTGTTTATTTACTTTAAATTTAATTTCGTTTTGCTTATATATGCAAGTTTATCTTTAGTTAATGTAAAAAATATTGTGAATATTGAATGCGATTTAGTTAAGTGAATTGCAATAATTCTGATGTTGGTATTATAAACTTTAATGATAGTATTATGAACAAATGATTATATTTACCGAGATTTTCATATTTTTTTATTAATCAATAATATACAATTGCGCAGCGAAGCATGTCGGTATTATTACATTATCTATATGTATATCAGATTTATGTGGTAAGCCTACAAATCATTTACTAGTATTTCATTAAAAATAAGATTTATTTTCTCTTAAAGATAACAATAAACATTTTTGAATATTTGTTTTAGTAGGCCTACTTGTGACGACATTATCAGAACTATATATTACTATGACAGGACTGTTTTCAAAACCAATGTAGGTTGGCCGGGCTCCCATAATGAAGTGGGTTTTTTACGGTTAAATTCATAAAACTGTTTTTTTAACCATGGCAAGACCAGTACACAAAATGATCATGATATATGGTAAAACAAAGCCTTTCGGTACATAAAAGATGTTTAAGTTTTGCTGATTAGTACATAGTTTCTGTCTACGCCCCTCGTACAAATTATGTATCGATGCTCTTTCTATTACTTGTAGTTTGAAAGAACATAATTGTAACAGCAGTTGTTTTAGCTGCTGTTGTTGTTACTTTCGCGACTATTACAGACTCCTGTATGAAATCTTACACAAAAAGGTATTTAGTGTTTACATGAAAACCATTGTAAACACGAATAGATACATATTTTGTAAACATGTAAAATAGCTGTAAACATAGATAAATATAAATTCGTATCACGAAATAAAATGGCAAGATCTTAATAGCATTGAAACGGAAGTTATAATGAAAACGAAGGTATCACTCCGAACACCTTGCCGATTTCATATAATACTTTTACGAATTTGGCGGAAAGGGCCGGAAAGTTGCAACGACCATCATTTTGAAGCCAATTTTAAATTTTCTACCCTTCTCCGTAAAACTGTAAAAATGGGTAATCGACAAAGAATTGTGAATGATTTTATAGAGCTATATATAGAATCATAATAATTATGGGAGGGTCAGGAAAAACTTTACAGGAATGATTCCGGAAAAATATCTCAAGGAATCCGTCAGTCTCAGTTATATTTTTTTCTTAATCCATAGCACCATATGGAAATCATAATCTTTAGAAATGTTTTTCAACTGACCATGGGATGAAAAGCAAAGACTGAATGTGTCAAATCAAAACACTCATTAGTGCAGCGGATGTAGCGAGAGACTGGCACGAGATTTCCGTGCAGCACATGCATGACTGCATCTGTCAACGTCGGTATCTTAGTATCTTGAATCGATCAGGAAAAATGATTAATGGCTAGAATATATCATTAGTTTCTAAGATTTTTTTGCAGTTGTTGTTCATGCGAAAGATAAGATATCGGCAGTGGTGATTTTTCATTGCTAAAGTTATCTTTTTTTCCTGAAAATAAATAAGCATTGTGGATTGCATTTGTCGATTTTCAGCAAAAGAATTAACATTGACGTTCTAAAGCGTAATGATATAACGAAAAATAATGAAATAAGGCTCTGAGTACAAAGTTTAGAAGTAAGATAAACAAAAATATTTTGGGTGAAGAATTTGGATAAAAAAGCCAAATATGATCATAAAGGCCAAATATGGTAATCATTTTGGTTCGACATGCTTAGAAAATAATCAAATCACTAAACGGCGTTATTTTATTTTTACTATTAACTTTTTTTTGCTCCTTTTGTTTTATTTTATTATTATTCTTTTCTTGTGTCTTTTTTAGAAATCGAAAGATTTTTTTTATATTCATAGATAAATAAGACATTAATATGATAATTTGTTTGCAGGAAACAATCAATAAACGCTCAAACATTCTATTTTTGAGATTTTCTCACTTTGAGCAATTCATTAACTTAAATTGTGATATTTAATATAACTAATATGTTAAAAACAAAATGCAAACAAGGTAAATCGTGTAAAACAATCTCATACGGATCTCAATATTTATTACGATTGTTCTCAAAAATCGTTTTAGAAATAAATTGCAAACAAAGTAAAAGGTGAGAGAACACTATCTCACGTTGAGAAGCATCATTAACTATGATTACTCAAAGCATATTTGATAATAACACATTAAAGTGCAGAATGCAAACAGGTTGATAGATTCGAAGACGAATTCACTTTGATTACTAAAATTAAATATTAAAGTTGATTGAAACGCATTAACAATCAAATTCAAATATCGTTTTGGTTCGCGGGGAATGTTTAAGAAGGTTTGGCTATTCTGTAGAACATGTTGATTGGGGAGAAATTGATCATTATTTTTTATTTCCTGCAAAATAATGTTATCCTGCATTTTTCACGCAGATAACACACACGGACTATCAAAGTACAGCAAGTATCAATTTCAGAAGTACCTGCCGTAATCGTGCACGCGCAAAGGACCCGCCCTCTCATTTCAAGTCTCAGCGTAACGGAAGCTCTTCACCGGCGAAGTTACTGCTGGTCAGGTCTTATTTAAACATCTCTCAAGTCAGGAAATGGGAGGTGGGGTGATCAAATGTCTGAATTTTAAAATATACCTTGTCGATCAATATGTAAAGTTATTGTGTCTATCTTAACAAGATTCATTCAGTCATTGACAAGGCATGCATACAAAAGGTTTAAAATAGAGCTGTGAACTTTTTATTGAGTATACAAAATATTAACAACTAGCATATGAATTTGACCTTCTTTCATACCCTTTTTACAGACAGGTGATCTCCGGTCCTACATCTTACAACACGTATAATTCAATTTTGAAAGCCGACTAGTCAAGTACGCCTTTCTACTCATGTCTTTTATAACGCGCTTTTATGTTATTACAAAACCCAAAACGGAACTATTTTTCGATGATTAAATGTAAACATTCAAAAATGAAAATAGCGTAAAATGTCAACAATTTTAATCTCACGGCATTATCCGCTTAGTGATACTTGTTAAATTCTTATTGAATTATTATTAATTCCTTTATTGGATTTAAGAATATTAATTAAGATTTCACTTTCAAGGGTCATCAGAATGGTAGAAATCGCCGCGTGACACTGAAAAGGTTAAAACCCGTAAGAATGCCGTAACTTTGATCGTCCGAACAACGCACGCCGAGTGGGGAATCATGGGAAACTTTCATAAACCATCAAATATTATTAATAAGAAAACTTTCGCAAGAAAACATGTTACATGTTCTTAATCCACATAATATTCTGACACCTTCCTCCCCTTTTATGTTATTTAACATGCCATTGCTTGTATCAATCTCGGATTATATAATGATATTCATTATAATCAGTTTGACTTGAATTTAAATCTCATGTTTTCCATTTTGCTCCATTTCTTAACTAAACATTGGGGTTTTTAATAAGTATGCACAACCGTTTAACAAAAATCTTGTTTTTATTACAACTTTTTTTTAGAAAAAGTTAATGATTAAGAAATTAACACTGCATTACGCAAAGGTGTATATAGAACACTTTTTTGTGTCTGTTTATTTTTTTATTTTTTTTTAGATTAAATGTGCAGGCGGCCGGGCGGCTCAGTTAGTAGGGGTGAAACTGTATTCCTATAGGGTCCCGGGTTCGAGTCTAAGCCACGTTGCAAATTATTACGACTCCGACGTGACAAATGTTTCCATCTAAATTTGAATAAATTGTTCTATGCAAATCTCTCGATTTTTATTAAAATATAAATATCATAATTTTGTAAAAATTAATTTCCTTTGTCTATCACCACACATTTGAGTTTCCGTTGATATCGAATACTTAAAAAATCAGATATCGAACACTATATTAATCATCGAGGTACGCTGGCAAATACCTTGTGTCTTTAAATGATCCGAGTGTTTGACAGGTGGCTTACAAGTCAAGTGTTTGTCAACAGACACTCTTCTGACAACACCGCAACCATTGTCGTTGTCAGGGTTAGGTAAATGACCAAATGGCGTTTCTCCGCCGCGTTGTTAATTAATCTTTTTAATATTTTTGCTGATTATGATAAAATACAATCGAATGAAGGAATGAATGAATGAATGAATGAATGAATGAATGAATGAAGGAATGAATGAATGAATGAATGAATGAATGAAGGAAGGAAGGAAGGAAGGAAGGAAGGAAGGAATGAAGGAAGGAAGGAAGGAAGGAAGGAAGGAAGGAAGGAAGGAAGGAAGGAAGGAAGGAAGGAAGAGTGTTGTTCCATTTAGTTTTATAATTATTATGATAAAGCAATGGAGAAAAAAGTCAAAACTTAATAAAAACTACGGCCTTAATTACACTGAAATACACCATATTTTCTGTATCAACACGCTATAAACTAATTTGTCATCCGGACTCCGGGTGACCCTTCAATATCTCCGCGTAGATTGACACACAACAAATTTAGGCAAATATCTAACAAAATGCCAGCACTTGAAAGAGGGGTCCCAAGTGACATGTAATTGGTCGATAACCTTTAAGGGGTCACAGTGTGAAAGGTCAAAACTGACCTGATTGGGGAACTGATCGTGCCAAGCGTCAGCACGATTACAAAATGGTCAAACGTCCATCTTTACCATTAAAACGTGTCAATACGGTGTTAAAAGATAATTTTTATCAATTTTAAAACAGTTCGACATGGATGTTTGAATTTTAAACATTCCCGCATTCCTGTCACTTTAAAAGCAGCGAAATGACATTTGACACCCCCACCAAAGTAAACATACAAATTTTGACCATAAAAACCGAAACTCTTCAACTTAAGGAAAGGTCGTTTGTTTATTATTCAACGTATACAACGACAATTAAAGTAAAAGAGACCACGTATCAATGGTGTTAAATGCATTATAGTGGTTAGTTTACTGTCCTAGTGTCCTTTTATAAGTTTGAACTCAATAGTTTTGTGGTAAAGAAAACAATAAAATAACTGACTTTGAAGGTTTTTAGCTGTACCTGTAAACGTTCATTCGTTTGTGTGATTCATAGACGTACAAATATATCATTTCCTTATTTTAGTATTTACTTAATCGGGTATACAATGGTTCACGTCATAGCGCCAAGTTAAAGTACGATTAAATTCCAAAGGATTTCCGTTATAAAATTAACTCGGTAGTTTTTTTACTTTATTAACAAAATTCTAATTAGATCTTGTATATATACACACATAATTATATAGCTTTCTCTTTCTTTCTTTCTTTCTTTCTTTCTTTCTTTCTTTCTTTCTTTCTTTCTTAAAAATTCTTTCTTTCTTTCTTTCTTTCTTTTTCTTTCTTTCTTTCTTTCTTTCTTTCTTTCTTTCTTTCTTTCTTTCTTTCTTTCTTTCTTTCTTTCTTTCTTTCTGTTTTACACCATGTGTTTGAATAAACCTTGTCTGAAAACGGGATGTGTATGCAATGTAATTTAATTCCGAATATTCTTTGACTTGACTTTAAACTGCTATAAATATCAGTGAAATAAATATCTTTTAAATAAGATACGAGTAGTTATACATAAAAAAGTTTGGCATTATCAAAATTTAAAATATTGATCTGAAACGTCTTATATTCTTATATTCCTGCAAAGTTCAAAATGCACGTGCGCGCAAAAAAAACACACACAAAAAGCTCGCTTCTTGCCTTTATTTAATTTAAAAATAGGAAGAGATTGTTATGAATTAATTAAGTAAAATGGACAGTAAAAGACAATATATATATTAGGTAAGATATACATTACAGCACAATTTTAACCAACTATATAGTCAAAATACCAATATATGGTTATGGTCACTCGGACTGACCACCCAGTGACAGACTATAAACCAATGTAATCCCCCGTGTCTCTTAACGCAGTATCATCATAAACCCGGTGTGAACAGGGCAATAATACTCCGCGTTACTGATTGAATTCCACAGATATACACAGCGCATTTTATTTTTATGATCTTATTTGTCAAAATGTTAGAAAATAAAAATAAATGAACTTTTGCACTGGCATTTCATGGTTGTAAAAGATCGGTCAATTTGTAAGTTTTGAAAGTCGCTCGATTGTATGATTAAAATGGCAATGGTTCATTACAGTTAAGCGTGTCTTTAAAACCATTCAACAAGAATTTCTGTTATATGTCTTGCATCTGTTGTTGTTGTTCTTTGTTCTTTTTGTTGTATGTTCCTTTCGTGCTGTTTTTGTTGCTTTGTTGTTGCTGCTGCTGCTGCTATTGTTGTTGTTGTTGTCCTCGTCGTGGTTGATTATGATGATGATGTTGTTGTTGTTGTTATTATTATTATTATTATTATTGCTGTTGTTGTTGTTGTTGTTTTTTGTTGCGGGTTTATGAAAATGAGATTTTTTTAGATATCTGATATGATAATGAAAAAATGATTTTAATTTATTTAGTTTGTTTTTTGTGGTTGTTTTCCCACTTTTTTTCGTTTAAACCGGAATACAGAAAGGGGGAAGGGGGGTTCCCCCATTTTTTTTAAATTAAATTTGGAAAATTTTTCGTATTTTTAAAAAAACCTTTTTAAATTTTTTTAACCTTGGAATAACACTTTCAATTTTTTTATCAGACATATTGTTAATATGTTGTGGGAAATTCAGATTAACTACTCGACAAAAACCGGGACTAATTCTTTCTTTTTGTTTTGCCAGGGTCTTTCTTTTAATCAAAAAGAGACACAGGTTTCAAACATGGTTTATGACGGAGCGATAACAGACCGATGTTGTATTATTGTAGAACAAACGCAGACGACCAGATTTTCGGAAACAGTCGGACTGTAAAATCATATTGTACACAACTATAAAGAAGAAGATTATTGTCTTTAACAAGATGCGGTAACTTCACTTAACGTTTATTTAATGAATAATCATTCACGAATCCCCGCTTTTGAAACACTATGCCTTTGTATACGACATTAGTAATCCAATAATCTGATAAAAATGGCCGCTCCTTGGACCATTATGACAAGAAAAACATGTGACGTCATTGTGTCAACACAATTACGCCGTTAATGTCCAGTTACGCCATCTTGTCCATTTTGTTTTGAAAAGACTCAGATATATCTTCTATCAAAATGACCTTAAACCACTTTCTAAAATGAGCAATCAAAATAAAGTGGCAATTTTCTTGTTTATTTACATTTCATATCTGAGTAAAAGGTTTGAATGCATCAAAGTAAGTGTTTTTTTCAAAGCCTCGATTTGCTTTGCAAGATATTTTAATGGCCACTTTGTTGCAATAATGTTGTTTTTTGTTTTTTATTTTTACAAAGTCGGACATGTCGTATGTTGGACCGTATTTGGTACAAAAACGAATATGGTACAAATGTACCATATTCGGTCGAATATGGTACAAATGTACCATATTCGGACCGAATATGGTACAATTTTCGACCGAATATGGTACAAACATTGTACCATATTCGGTTGGAATAAGTTTTTCTATGCTCGCCAAAACGTATTTGGTACATACCAAAAAAACTCATAAAATGAAAATGGCCTACGTATATGGTACATAAATTATGTATTTCTTAATAAATGAAATAGTCTGCCGATGTGTAAACTTTTTTTTCAAACTCAAAATACATTGTATTAACCTAATATTGGAAGTGACAAAAGTATTCATCATCATCATCATCATCATCGTCGTCGTCGTCGTCGTCGTCGTCGTCGTCGTAACTAGCAGTAACAGAAACAGCTAACCTAACCACACTTTACATGGATTTTGCTGGTTGTGTAACTGTTTCGCCGGCTAGCTCAGTCGGTTGCGCGTCAGATTGGCACGCAGGCGCCTGGGTTCGATTCCCGGTCGGGCCAGATACTTTCGTGGAGATTGGTCACGAAATGATTTCTACGGCCATTCTTCCCCTACCGCTGTTTCAAGTAGGGCAGTTGTCAATTACTGGCGAATGTATCTGCTTAGTACTGGTTACTAAGTACTAGTACTCTAAGACTAGAGACGTGCTTGCTCCAGGTAACTCTGTAAAAGTTTGAGGATTATCGCATTTTTGGTTATGCTCATAGAGTGTGAACTTGTAAGGGTAAAAGGTAGGCGAGCAAATCCAAAATGAAGCGCGCCAGCGCTTCTTGGAAAATTGATCGTTTAATACCCTCCGGTATTAATGCTTATATTTTAATACATTTTAATAATAATTGGTAGGTTTTGTCCAGATATGATTGCTTTAAGCAAACGTCGTTGCAGGAATGTCGACGTCGCATTCGATTGGTCGAATGATGTCGCGTCAGCCATATTAATGATTTTCGTGCATTGTTTGGGTCAATCTAAAACTTCTGACAAGAAGATATTGCATGAGAAAATCCGAAAAATAAACAAGAAATTGGGCCGAAAAAAAACTAACGAAATTCATATTTCATGCATTTGCAGTTGTTTTACGATAGAATTTCTTCGATATAATTCAATATCCTTTGGTCAGTAGTTTTAGATTGACCCAAACAATTCACAAGATCATTAATAGCAATTTTCAAATTTTTAAAAACTTTTTTTTTTCGAAAGTGTATTTTCACCAAAATCCGATTTAAGAGATTTTGAGCTCTTTTAAATGAATATATCTCTCCAAAAATAAGGATGTTTGACTGGCTGCTTTAGACAGGTGTGACTGTATTCCTAAAGATTAGGCGAAAAGAAAAAAAATTGTCTGGTTCCGGTGACCCGACCCTACCTATTTTTTTCGCCCGACCCTAAACTTTTTTTATTTGAATACGAAAAAATTGGTCCGATTATTTACTCAATATTCAAGAGAATTGTAAAGAACGTTTTTAAAGCGTTCATGTAAACATTCTAAAAATAAAACAAAACTTAATAATTTTAGTTTAAGTTTTGAATCTATAATATGTTGTCTTGATTAAGGGAAAGTAAATTTTGAAAATAGAAATACATTGTATGTGTCAATTATTTGAATTTGAAACATTGGATATTCAATCTTTTTTGGTTGGTAAGCAGATGTGTGCGTTAGAGTGTTGGTTATTTTCTGGAACAGGAGTTGTTAGCTTTAATATAATGCAAATTGTAGTTATGATGATGATGATGATGATGATGATGGTGATGATGATGATGATGATGATGATGATGATAATGCTGATGATGGTGATGATGATGAGATAACGATGATGATGATGATGATGATGATGACGATGATGAGTGTGTACCATATTCGGAACGAATGTGGTACATTTTTCATCCGAATATGGTACAAGTTTGTACCATATTTGGTCAGGCATTTTACCCCAAAACTGCAGATACATATATGGTACAATTAGACAGTTGTACCATATTCGGCCGAATATGGTACAAATTTGTACCATATTCGTTTTTGTACCAAATACGGTCCGACAGCGTATCTTGTTTAAGAAATAACCAAGTGGCAGGACTGCCCATGATGAGATGTATCTTTTGTTAATAAAAAACTGAGAAGAATTTGATCAACGGTTGTCTTCCATGGCCTATGCTCGAAGAGATTAGTAATTGTTAAAAAAAGCACATATTATTCGCGAAAGGTGCATTACTTAATGGTATTTAATCCTACTTGAAAATGGCAGCACAGTTTTCTTCCCGAACATTTTTATTCATGTTTGTAAACGTACTATAGTCATTTGTGTTAAATAAAAAAAATTACGACAATCAACCATGAGATTATGGGAACAACATGGTTTTTACCGTTTATAAATTTTATAATGATATTTCGTTAGATATACATGCAGCTTTATACCCCTTCAAAATATTTTAGTTTTTATACTTTTTATAACATTCATTTTGAGAACATGTAATCCGGTCTCATAAATAAGGCATTGAAGACCGGTTCTTGAAAGTCTGGAAGGGTTTTTTTCAGGACGAAGGATCAAACTTGCAACACCTCTTTTTTATTGTACGTGTGATACCACTATACCCCGATAGCTTTCTTCCTCAAACAGGTGTCCAACTTCCTATTATTATGCATTGATAAGATACGGATGGGTATGCCAAAAAACAGTAAATTGACTTTTACGACAATACACTGGTACTTTTCGAGTGTCGCAAAAATTCTTTCAACAATGTCAAAATAACTGTACAACGCGTCTGACGTCATAGCTTGAAATTAATTAACGATTACACATTTTAAAGATGATTATCATAATGTATGATAAGTGATACATGTTATTTTAGGAGATGATAACAATTAAAATGAACATATTGTTACCCCCGGGGACCTTCTTTCCAACATGCCAATGTAGGTGACACCGTATCGGACAATTTTATCGCAAATGTCCGTTCAGGCAGTGGGACAATTCACACAGATGTCTCCATTACAAGAAAAGACAGGTACATTTCAAAATTCCTTGGATAGTTATGTTAAAAAGCGTTATTTTTTGCAGATTTCATAAGATAACACACGTTATTACAACTTCTTCGCATCTTACATAGCCAATTTTTACTTATCAGTAACTACTTAAGTGCATATGTGTGTTTAAATATATAATGAGCGCTATCTACATGGGTTCAAACCCCGTCAAGGGCAAGTCGTTGTTTCCATTGTTGTTTCCTTTGGCTGGTTCCAAAAACGGATTCGAAAGTGTGTCTATAAGCTAATAACATAAACCAAATATATATACAATGATGCCAATTTGACTATTATCAAGAACTTTATTGTATATTCGTTTTAATTCAAGGCAGACAAAAAAAGTGTTTCGGTGAATGCAATTTGTTAATCTGAATTCACACTGAACACGAACTGAATTCATTAATTATGAAACGTGTACGATTTATATTACACAGACAATTTCAGGAAAAAAATAACGTTAGAATGGTAAAGCTCTACCAATATGTATTGCACCACTTTTCACAACATATACATATTACAGACTAAAATATGAAATCAAAATTTGGTGTTTAGGTGAAATTTATTAACAACTAAACATCATAGATGAAATGCGGAACTAAGATCACGTCGTATGTCAAGAAATTCAAAGAGATGTCAAAAGCATAATTAGAGATGGGTCTGATATTAGAAATTCTGCGCAAGACAGACTGCAGTAAAAAGAGTATAGGAATTAAGACGGACGCTTCATTAAGGGAAAGTGTTTTTCTCGGGCTGTTGCACGGGACTGATCAGATTAACCCGTGCCTAATCAAATAAATTCCGATACTTCTTTACAGATTGTAAAAATACATGCATTCCACTCTGTGAAATTGCGATTAAATCAAGCGTGAACATATCAGAGTGACACTGATCAGGTTGCGTGCAAGCGCTCGCTGAAAGAGACTATTCCCGAATTATAATATTCTATTTACAAACAAGTCACCGGGGCGCTCTCTCGCGGGATTTATCTGTAATTGATACAATTTTACAATTTTATCACGCGTTATGATCACTTTAAGACTCTCGGGGATGCACAAATTGATTCCAAACATTCATTACTATCGGAATTCGGCGTTGGTCAAGGCCCTGGGAATGAGAAGCATATACCCTTGAATAGAAAGATTAAATCTATTTCAAGTGACCCGTATGGTAAGGTGGTGCTGAAAGGTAAATTAGGATATCATGTAGTGATCCCTCCATGGTCCTTTTGTTTCCCATTCTGTAAGGGACGAAATTCAAATTAAGTATCTTTCATTCAGTACGTCAAGGGATTAGAAGTCATCCGCATGAACGGATTTTAAAAATGAGATCTCATGATAACGAGACAGCACGAGATCCGCCATGATTGGCATCTTCTTGGCGTTTCAAGTCCGTGCCTTTGAAGAGGTTAATTAGAACATGCAGGACAGGCCAGCTTCCTCTGGTTTAGAATCTAGCCCGTCAATTGGTATGAAAACACTAATGCTGCAGGATTAATGTAAAAAGAAATCAATTTTGTATTATGCATGTTAAGACATCCAGAAAACGTCATCCGACAACTTTTCCTATGGGTCTATTCAATACAGCTTAAGAAAAGAGCATCTTTTTGTGTCACTTAATTTCAAATTTGACGTAACACTTTCCCTCTTTTATTGTACCACTCAGGTTTTAGTTGGGCAACAAAAGAATTAACTTCTTTTATCGGGTTAAAATTCAACTTTTAACCTCAGAATGAAGAAAAAAGAACAAGTCGCAAACTTGAGATTTAGGTACGTGTTAATGAAGATATAACATCGTGTATAAAGAGATTTTGTAAGTCACCCTTTGTACATTAATCGAAATCAGTCTATTCAAAGTGTACATCACTTTTTTTTTTCATCAAGTACCTATTCTATGATAACCGCCATCCATTCAAAAACAAGATATTAACTTGGACCAGCTTCTTGATGTTGGCTAAATTGCCAATAATCGTCATTTCTTGTTGCTGTTGTTATTGTTGTTATAAAATAATACTTATAAAGATGATGCTAATAATAACAATAATAATAATAATAATAATAATAATAATGATAATAATGATAATAATAATAATAATAATAATGATAATATTAATAATAATAATAATAATAATAATAATAATAAAGATACATTTGTTATAATAATAGAAATAATGATAATGATAATAATAATAGCAACAACAACAATGATGATGATGATGATGATGATAGATTAACATATACCGGCAGTATTATTTCAAGTTTTAGCTAGCCGAGTGTACGCGCCTACGTACGTATGTAACTTTGTTTGTACAATTCTTGTCATTTAAACTTTAGCCTGTCAACCTGAACCTGCCGAATTTCTTTAATGGACTTGCCAAGCTTTAAATTTTGGAACAGTCCATTAAAAGTGTAAGGGATAGCAGTATAAAAAATTTAAAAAAAAGATGAGCAGCCGACATCATAGATATGCAGATGGTCAGGCTGGCCTGGCACTTTACTAGTGGCAAGGGCTAATATAATGTTAACACATTATTGTTTCCAGTATGATAAAATTATGTAAAATGTTTATTTTGACTCGGTCAGCATTTAACAACTATTTCTTGAAACAAAGGCAATGAAAGAACATAGGTGGTGCTCAACCTATTGGCGGCTTTTGGCTGATATGATGTCGTAGACAGGAGTATTATTGTTATTAATTTTTCATTATTTTAGTTTGCTAGTGTAGGTTGTTGTTTATATTTGCAATTGTCATAGTCGAATCTTGTTGTTAGAGCGTTTTACATTTCGGGATAAGTTGTGCTGTGTTTTAAAAATTAGAAACTATACAAAAAAACTTAGACATGTATGGTTTAATATGGCAGAGGTTCTGTCATGAAGGTAAGTCACTCATATGTTCCAGTTTCCCTTTGTCGTCTGCTATAAAACGCTTAAGAAAGCCAGCGGTGAATATATTATAAAGGAAGCATGTCGCCAGAAAGCAGTATATCTTTAACTAGGTCCAACGATCTTTTGCCGATGAAAAAGCGAACATTCGGATACATTCGGACTATATTTTCTTTTACATAATCATGACAGTAAGCTTTTAGTGGACTTGTACATTATCTGATTAAATCTTACAATAGGTAGTTCTTATGTTGTTTTTCTTGTTTTGTACTGGTAAGTAAAAGTGGATAGACTTTTTATAAGATTAGAATAAAAGCCTTTCAACCAAAAGTTATGTCTGCACAGTGCAGATATGGAGAAATCCTGCTATTGTTAATAGTTATGTTTGTGTAATTCTGGACTTAGACATTACTTTTGTAAATGTCTTCAGATAATGAAAATATTTTTCAAGCTGTCCTTTCATCTGCAGTATTTAGCCTATTTAATTTAGTGTATTTTTATAACTATACTTATGCGATTAATACAAACTAATGTTTGCGCATTTAAAACTACAAGAAGAATACATGTTGCAAAAAAAAAAAAAAAGAAAGAAAGCCTATGAAAATACAAGTTCATACTTATGCATTTTATGTAAATATATGATAAAGGTTCAAGCAAAATATATGTACATGTATAAGTTTTGATTGTTTATAATTATTATTAACTAGGAAACAAGTTGTTTTGGAAAAGGGATTCATACGCTATAAACCGGCATCAGTTTTAATACGTAATTTCTTGTCAATCTTGTTGTTTGAATAAAATCTGCATTCGCTTTTGTTTTAATATTAAAATTCTTATTCTTTCGTAATCCTGATGACAATTAAAGATGATTTTTGTATCCACGCGTACTAACAGTCTTCAAAATACTACCCCACAGGATCTGGGGCTATTTAAAATTTATTTCCCTTTCACGCGCAATACAAAGATTCCGTTTAAACTGCCCTTTTTGGAAAAACAAATATTTAGCATTAGTTAATGGGTTTTATTATCCCTTTTTATCCTCCTTACTTTTATTTCAATTTATGTTTCGCCCTTTTAAATTCTAACGTATTTTTCCTTAAGTCTGTAGAACAGGTTTTTTTAACAAATTGTCTGAGAAATTTCATTTTTGGAAAAAAAAACTTTTCGATTTTATTTTTAAAAATCTTTTAGATATCAAGAATTTTTTATTACCAATTTTTCTAACCCTTCTACAATCACACATTTAAAAGCAAAATAAATCTCCCTTTCTTCTTTTTAAAATAGCCCTTTCTTTTAAATTTGGGGCCGGTGGCCTTTTTCTATTGAGCATTTTCGCGTTTTCTGTAAATAATACCGTTTTCGGTATACATATTATTGACTGTTCGCAAATAACAGATTATGTATAATAAATGGCTTATCAATGCACTAGACAAACATGATAGACAATAAAAGTTGTAATATAAATATTTGTACTACAAATATTGAAGTTTCGGTTTACTGGTAGATATTGTTATATCATACAAATAAAAAAGATCCCGGGGGATGATTTGCGAAAAAAGCTTTCGAATGTTTTATTTAAAATTGATCAATTAATTATATATCAATAAAAGTGAAATGTATAAGAAGAACAGAAAAATGATTTGATCTTTATCATGTAATGAAAGGAATTTTCTAGTGTTGAATTTAAGCAATAGGTTATGTGGTATGGTTAAAATAATTTGCATGAATAAAGATATATACTATGCTCATTTTCGTTCGAGTAATTTTTTTTTATTGAAAACATTTATTGAAATCTATTAAATACTTAATGATTATGTCTTGTTTTATAAAAGAATGCACAAACTATGTTTGGGAAGTTGTATTAACTGTTACAAGTTCTAGCCCTTTCTTTAAAAAAAAGCAACAACAAAAAAACTGACATTTCTTTAAATGACATTATATATTCGTATTCATACTGTTTTACCAATAGTGTGTAGAGCTAAAAACATAACATATTTTCTCTGAGTATACTCAAAGATGTTTTATTTTTTACATTTAAAGCAGAGGCTGTATTGCAATTATCAGGGTTTTTTTCAAATATCAAATTTGAGCACGATATACCTTTAAACTGTTATTTTTATTACTTACTAAGTCTTGTAACTTAAAAAGCTTTCAATTTGATCCTGCCCATTTTTATAATCAGTTTATAAGTCTATAAACATAATTATGTCTGCAAGACTTCTTATTTACTTTTTATTACTATCTTTGAGAAGTTTCTTTTCGTTTTCAATTTCGTTCGGGTTATTTAGTGCAAATATATTTACTTTTTCTCGATTATGGAACACGTTCTTGTAATTTATATTAAAATAAATTTAAATAAGAAATTTGTTTAATCAAGCACTACTTTATTTTTTTGTATAAGTTTTTTTGCAGAAGTTGTCATTCATTTTCATAGATGTATATAGAATATTGATTTTTTTATTCCACTATAGATGTCCCCTCACTAGGTCATTTTTGCCAGCCTTTATTATTGCTATCTATAAAGAAAGATACAAACATTTTTGTCTTCGAGCACTGTCAGTCTGTTAGGGTATGGTTCAAACGAAACATGGACTGTTCATGAAAGGAAAAACTCTATCATCTGTTTTGAAACAGCCATCTCATATTTCTAAGCAGTATTTTATGAATATCAATGCATCGGACACTTTGAAGATATGGGAAAATAACAACACTGCAAATTGTCACATCAGAGTCATGTAGACGCTTTGCTTGACCATGCTGCGACTTAGGAACGCTTGAACAAATTAATCCTTTTAAGATTTAACCTCTGAACCAGGCGCTTGGATTTGATTGGAGACTGACAATTTCGTTAAAAGACATTGTCATCCAATGATTGATGAATTCCAATCGAATTGGTTACGGTAGTCATGAACGGTCTATCAAAGACCTTCTTGATCCGTGTAGTCGTGCACACATTGGGCGATCAAGCTTTACGAAAACTGGATTTCCCACAACTTTCAAAAGGTGAAACATTCTACTTAATAAAGTGCAACAACTAAAACTTTTTCTGAAAAATGAGTATAATCACATAATAAAAATATTATTCAATGTTACATTTTATAAGTAATGACGACAAACAACATTCCCAGATAAGTACATTTCCATCATGAAAATGAAAAATTAATTCATATAAAAATCATACTTTATTAAAATTTATTCAAGTATTGTTGAAAGTTTAATAAAATCGTTTAAAAAAATGGTTAAAAAATCATTCTTTCCAGGTGTTTTTAAAATAGTTCTTACTATTTCCATAACTTTCCAACCCATCCCCTTTGAACATACATACAATTTCTATTTAAATCTTAAAAAACAATTTTTTGCCTTCATGGTGATAATACAAAAACTGAAGCCATAACCTTAATTCCATCTTAGATACTCTTTGTATATTGCAGCAAATAAAATTATCTGTTTCAATTTCACCATTGTCATTGGAAACTGGTCGATGCCTTTGGGTAACCAGAAGTGTAATTGGTTGCAGTTTGCAAAGACTAGTAAAAATGTTTTTCTTATAAGCTATTACATTAGTGTCTTTAGCAATATTTGTACATTCATTCTATGATTATGCTATACGTTGTCAATAACTTGGCCGTCTGCTTTGCATCTCCAAAAAATAAAAGCACTCATTAACCTTTCTAACGCTATATATATAGTAGCGATATCCAGTACAAAGTCAGGCCCCCCTGTACATCGCTTCTCTACTTATTTTACTCTTTTTAAGTATTATGAAATTCTTTCAGCTTTCCACCCGATATATGTTAAACGGACTTGCTTACTCTGTAGTCTGGACAAAACCATATATCATTATAGGGGGAAAAACAACGAAAAAAATGTATTGACTCAATAGCGAACAGTGCAGACCAAGATCAGACGGCAAGTGGCTTTGTCTGCGCTGGTCAGATAGGAAAAATCAGTTGCCGCTTACAAGCCTAGTTAAAACAATAATGATATGTTACGGACTCAAAATAGGACGGGTCCAACATACCGACAGGGTAGACGTCTAGTACCTATGATTCACATTGTATGCGAAATATAATCACTGAATTGCTAAAATAAAGTCATCAACGGTTCAATTATTAGTAAATAAAATTTCAATACCATTAACTGTTCACATTTATCGGAAAACAAATCTTATCAAAACATATTCCCATATACAGATACGGGCGCATTAAAAATATGCATTTTTCACTTTTGAAAAGAATTAAAAAATACATTTTGTACATATAGAGTTAATGAACATGTTTTAGCACTGATGTACGAACTCAAGGGGATAAAGTTTATTGGTATTTTGTTCAATTTCATGGTCTGCGTGCGTCAAATAACACCGTCATCACCGCCATCACGGTTGGCATTGAAATCACGTGAACCCAATATGGACGATTTAAGTGCAATGGGTTTTTAATGTGCTTGTTTTCTATGGGTTTATAATGAATGGTCGGCAAGGCTAATGATGGCTCTTTAACACAAATTGATGTCAGTGTTTCAAGTGCTAGAATGCATTTGTGATTTATACATCAGTATCACGAAATACTACTGGATTTGTATGTGAAACAAATACAAATAACTGGTATCTTAAATACGTTTACTTTTAAAGAGAATCAACTTAGCGTTTGTGACATGAAAGGACTGGAAATAGTTTCTTCTTTTTTTCGAGATTGATGTTCCATTTAATGTAGGTATAGACCAATAACTTTTGCGCAAAATTCAGATTATTTGCTCACTCCGTTTTCCCAGAAAAAATATTCTTACTGTGGAAAATGACCAAAAATTGAGAAAAAAAAAACGTTGCAACGCTTTATCACTTAAATCGGGCTAAGAATAGCACAAAAAATTGATACGGTTTTCAATTTATTTCTAAATAATTTATTATATTAAAGAAATAAATATTATCAGAACAAAACATACATTCTATTTGACTTAAGCAATACAAGCTCGCCGTCGTTAAACAATGAAAAGAAAAACACATATATACTTGGTATAACATGGAAGAAAATGCATGTAATTGATTAAATAATATTTTCTTAACATACATGTCTTTCTCTTTTGCATATCTGTCTGTTTTAAGTGCCCAAGCTGATCCATGTAACAAAATCAAATTTTATATTTTTGGGCTTTTCAACTTAAGTTTAGTTCCTATAACATATCACTACTGAAAAGATCAGAAAATTTTCAAACCTTGAAAAAGGTCCGATCGGTGTATACTAGAAATGAAAAGTCTTTTGAATCAGAGCATTTTTTTTTATTTCCGCCTCTTTTTCATTCAAATCTTGTATTCTAAATTATTTGAGCCGCGTCACGACAAAACCAACATAATGGGTTTGCGACCAGCATAGATCCAGACCAGCCTGCGCATACGCGCAGTCTGATCAGGATCCATGCTGTTCGCTATCAGTTTCTCTACTTGTAATAGGGGTTTGTAAGCGAACAGCATGGATCCTGATCAGACTGCGCGGATGCGCAGGCTGGTCTGGATCCATGCTGGTCGCAAACCCATTATGTTTGGTTTTGTCGTGACGCGGCTCATTTATTAATTCTGGCGGTATTGTCGATCAAAGCAGACGTGAAAATGAGACCTGTCATACGTACGTGTGTTTCAAATATAAACTACTGTTTTTGCTGCGAAATAATAAAGAAAATTAAGCTATGAGCCCCATAATGGGCACTATAAGGGAACTATAAAATTGAAACATAGGTCAGTTATATACCTTAAAAACACAAGAATGCAAATTTAAACAATAGTTTACCGTTGGTTTTCGAGTTATGGAGGTTTTTCTGAAGTTAAACTTGGCTATTAGAAGGGCTCTTTTTCAGAAATGAAAAACTCTAAATATTCTACCTTATAATCATTATGAAAAAAAAATTTTCCTATAGAACGATTTTAAGAAACAAATAATAGCATTCAGCTAACAAATGACCCAGCAAAATTATTGTTTCGACTCAAAATGTTTGAAATATGTATATAAATGTTACCCTACCCCACCCATTTTAAGTAGTTTTTTGATCATTTTTCTACTTGGAGGGCCATATTTAAATTATTCCTAAAATTTACTCAAATCAGGGGCTGTTTTCAAAGTTTGCATAAATTTTCTTAAAAGTATATTGGTTGCACTTGTCAAATATAAAAAACTTTTACCGTCTAGTTTTTATTTTATTAGACTTTGAAAATATCAGGTACCATATTTGATAATAAATTTGGCACAATTTAGCCAATAAATACCAATAATAATTTCATAATTAAAATTTTAAACTTTTTTCTTCTCAAAAGTGATCTGAGAGACACAAATAATGTTTAAAGAAAAAAAATAAAGAAAAAAAATGTTGCCTCTTCTGGGGCTCGAACCCACGCCCCTCAGTTACAATGCAGTTGACAGTAGTTCTGGCCTATTTGAATACTCTACAAAGTGGAGATAATGCATTAGGTGGATCATACCTTAAAAAGTAATGTGCATGCATTTTATGCAACTCCACCTGACCCTGGATTCACGCTAGTTCTAAAAAATAAACATTACACAAAAATACGCTGAAGAGATTTTTTCTCCTTTTTTTCTTTCTTTTTCTTATTTTTTTCATTTTATTATTTTTTTATTATTATTTTTGTTTTTGTAAACTGGAAGCTGAAACAACTAACAAAGGGGCAATTTGAGTAGTTTTCCTTAATCTTTTACAATACTACAGCTATATTACATGTACTATAATTAGCTATATTACGTAAAAATAATGGAAAATAATCATTACTCATTTTATGTAAAACTGTTTTGGAATAAAAAATGAAAAGGCAAACAAACTATTGTTGCAGGGGTATTCTTAAAGCTGCATGCCTCCAGCTAAGATGAGCCAAAACATTTCAAGAAAATCAAACTTGAAAAAAATGTTCTAAGATTTTAAGAAAAAATAAAAAGATTCAAGTAATAATGTACATGTTATGCCCGACCATTGACTGATTTTGCAGTATTTATCACCCTACTTCTACTGGGTGACTAACGCAGTAAGGCCTATCTATTTTTTTAGTTTGTTTTTTTCATAGAGTCTGACCTCTTTTTGGTAATATACGTGGATTATAAGTGCCATTGCAATGGGTAAATTACTTTTTTGTTCACTTTACAATGTTTACTTTTAAAAACATTTTCAGAATTTACATGAAAATTAGCATGAAATCTGGAAGCATTAGCTTCAATGCCGAAATCACGGCACAGAGAACATTAACACTTAAGAATACAAACTTTTGCATTATAAAAGAAATTCGTATTAAATTTCAATAGTTTTAATAATTTATTTTAAAATAGGATACCATTTATGTAGGACATAGAGTGAACAACGGACTATCAAGTGATCATTTTATCTTTTCTTGATCCAGTGACATATTTTTGTAATTTGCAATCTACTCGCAAATTATAAGTATAATTGCAATAACTTGTTCAAATGCCATTTTCATGTTCTGCCACTTGACATTTCGGAACTCTAGGTCATAGCTTTGATATATATCAACGGTAAATATAATATTTTCATGAGCCCATGCGATATTGTGTGACTTTCCTTAAAATCAGCGTGTATCCATTTTCTTTTAAATGAAACAATTCAAAATCAGTTTGGTTTGTAGGTCAAGACAAAAAAGTGAAAGGTTGTTTACCAGTTTTGAGTATCTGTAAAGTTCCTTTTTACAATGTTAGCTTTTTTTTCTTTTCTCTCTTTTTTAAAAGAAAACAATTTAAATGAAAAAGTGACGAGTTGTAAACAAAACAAGATATGGTATAGATAACATCTCATCAAGGCACGATAATCGGCGAGATTTCGAGATAAACTTTTAAGTATGAGTCAATTTGAACTTGAAGGCATGTGTCAACGGGGTCGCATTGGGTGGTTTAAAATAAAACAATTTCGAATTTACAAAAAAGACAATTAGAGCAACAATTAGTGACACGCGATAGTGAAAACTACGGATTTTCAAAATTTATTGTCAGTGTATGAAAAAGGCGGGAGAGGCAATCATCATTATGGCTGTTGTGCTGCACAATAACAAAAGCGGAGAGGGTGCAATATGAGGGATAGATTGGAAAGATGAAAGATTAGTAAGATGGGATGGGTATAAAGTTTCTCGTGCATTGTTCGAGCCAGACAGTGCGGTTTTTACACTTTTAAAACCACTAGACTCCCAGCGAAGCAATAAATGAGCAAGGAAGAGATAAAAATGGTGTCAAAAATACATAATGTCTTGGATTGTATATTAAAAACATTATAGTTTTTCTTAAGAAGTTAAAAAAGAGTATACTTGCTATTTGGCCAAATGGTGAAGGACTTTGTCCCTGACGATATGTGTTTAAGACCGGATTTTTTTATTTGAAGAAGCTTTTCAGCTAGCTAATGGACGGTTGACGGTTCTGAACACTCTGGTGTCCGCTCATGTCTTAATGCAATAGGTCTACACAGTGTAACTGCGATTTTAAAAGCCAAACAAAACAACAACAACAACAAGTCAAATTCAAATATTTGGTTAGATATTGTTCTGGTAACTGTCACACATTAAAGATACATATCTCAATAATATAATCGAAATAAATCATTTGCAAAAATAATTTTAGTGATTTTGCTGTCTTATCGGCTTGATTGTGTCTTTTTTCTCTCTCCCAGCTCATTTGCAGCGAGTTATTGAAGAATTTGAAGAACTGCCTTAAACGAAACTACATTAAAGTAAATGTCAAATATGTCATATACCATATACTCTATCTATGCATGCAAACATATTAAATACTTATATTTGACCGAATAAATTAAAGAAGGGTGGGGGAAATAATAAAATCGTATTCCTCTCATAATTTACAGCTTTTCACTAAATTGAATAAGCTTGTTTCGTTATTTTCTCGTCAAATCTATTTTTAATAACTGCACGCGCAATTTTTGCGCATGCGTTCTAAGTAAATGGCTATCATTTGTTAATCTCTATCATCAGTATCAACTTTAAAGCTAGCTATCATACACGTTGATCTTATAGAGATAACCGTTTGAACACGAACTATTGTTACACTGCCTTTGAAATCATTATTCAGAATATCTCATTTTAACTTGTTTATGTCCTTTTTTCTTCTTTAAAGAGAGTTTTAAGTAACGGAGCGGTAACTTGAAAGGGACGGATTATCGCGGGTTTCGTGATTAACAAAACAGTAATATTTTTTTACTTGGATCTGGGCAATGAATATGTATCTTAAAGACGAGGCAACGGGAAATTATACTGAGACTTGTTTTTGTCGTTGTTTTTTAAGTATAATAATGCTAAAAATAAATACATTTTCTCTACAAGAGCTGCACCACCCAAAGAATCTACATCCTAAATATGAGAGACATATTAGTAAATAAATAAAATCTGTATGAGAAATAGTGTAAAAACCTATGATAAGTATCGGCGACCTTGACCTTAATCCAAAGGAACAAAATTTAGAAGACCGTCCGAGGTATGTTACTACCAAATATGAAAGACATCGGTCTATAAATAAAGGTTATATTTTAATCAAAAGTGATACATAATGATCCATGCTGGTCGCAAACGCACTATGTTGGTTTTGTCATGACGCGGCTCAAATTGTTTTTATACATTTAAAGGCACATTATGCCTCAGAAATCTATAATTGTTTTCTTCTTGATAAAGAGGTTGTTTTATAGCGATTGAATACTGCTATTTTTTGCATTTTAGATGCTTGATACATGAAGAAAGTAGCGCGTTATTCTCAAATTTTTTGTTATAAAAAGTAGAAAATGTAAACAAAGTAGTATTTTGACTTCTATTCAAAATACCCAATCACTATAAGCGTACTAACTGACAATAGACAATAGAAGCAGAAGATGGTTCAAGTAATTAGCAAATGAGTAGCCTTGTGGAACATATAACAGGTCATCAAAAATATATATATAAAAGCTTTCTCAAAATAAAGCATTTTTGGAGCATAGTGGGCCTTTAATAAAACATTAGTTATTCCCTGGAAAAGCAATAGTATTTAACGGGAGACACTTAAACAAAATAAGCAAGATAGTGTTATGTTTTTCTCATACTTATCTCGATCAAAGTGTATATTTCAATCAAATTCCTTCAAAACCTTTCCAGTTATTCTTCTACAAAGCATAATTAAATGTTATAAAGGGAGATAATTCAAAAACAAACAAAAAACGTATAGTTATGATATTTCAACACTGCACTTCCTCTTACTAGTGTCTGAAGCTGTGTGAAGTCTCAATGCAGCATCGTTGAAAGTTTACTAGTTATACTTCAGCCAATCATTATTTAATATTTAAATTATCATAAGGGAAACTTGAAAAGCTACAAAAATATGTTAAATATTACGTTATAAAGTTATGATACTTTGACATTGCACTTCCGGTCACTATTCTCAACTGTGTGAAGTTTGAATTAGACACAATTGATAGTTTTGAAGTTATACTCTGGAAAACCATTATTTGGCAATTCTAAGTACATGTATCATTAAGGGAGATAATTAAAAAAAAATAAGTAAGGTAGAATTAGGGTTCCTAGTCACTATTGATTTCTATTACTGTGAGAAGTTTTATTCAAATTCTTTCAAAATTTTTTAAGCTATTCTTCAGACAAGCATTATTAAGAATTATAAAGGGGGATAATTAAAAAAAAACAAAGCAATATAGTAGTTCGGGACAAGCATTTCAACTTAAGGAATTGAGCAAGGTAAAGTTATGATTCTTAGCCTCTGCACTTCCTGTAATTGTTGTCTATCACTGTGTGAAGTTAAAATTGAATTATTTAATACTTATCAAGTTATTCTCAAGAGGCACAAGTGTGTCACGAACGGACGGACAGAAAGAATGAAGGGCGGACAATAAGTCGAAAGGACGGACAAGGCGGCGAATATATGCTCTCCCTTCAGGGAGGACAATAAATCGTTATTATAACAATAGACTGGCGAAAAAAAGGTTCTGTTTTCAGTACATTTTTGTACATAAATAATAACAACAACAAAATCAAGTTTTTATTTTCAAACAGTGTTTTGTTCTAAATCCAAGTCCGTTTCAAGGGAGACAACAAACACTTCTAATATAATTTTCAAAGAAAGAGTGTTTTCCCTTGCTTTAAATTCCGTACAATCAAACATGAACCCAAAACATATTTACAAACATAGAACATATTTACAAACGTAAAACATATTTACAAATGAAAACAATGGAAGCAAGTTAAAAGTATTATGAAACTTGACTCTATGATCTTTTATATACATGTCGCTTTAAACAATGAACTATATTTTTATATCTAAACAATACACATTTAAATCAAAACGTAAATTTATTGTTGAAACAATACACATTTTAAAACAAAATGTATTTATTGTTGATTAAAGGGGAACACAAAATTTAGTAGGCCTATGTACAATGAAGTGTTCATTGAAAATGACTGATACAAAAAAGTTTCATTTCGTGTTTAAACTTGAAAATTTGAACAGTGTGATGTATTTTGTAAGATAAAACGTTTTGACAGTCGCTTTGACGTTTGATGTAGTCGATCTTAAACTTATTTTTCAGAAGTCCATTAATCATTAAAACTCGATCATTTTGTAACAAGCTATTCCTTTTACACTTAAAGACCGAAAAGTTAATCAAAAAGCGGAAAGCTATTCAAGATAAACTCCATATATCATGGCAATAGCTGCTATCGAATCATTTCTGTACGAGACAGCGGCAAAATTGTCACAGCTGGCATCCCATAGACATCTACTTGTCGCTTCTATTCCCTGATCTTCGACCTGAGTAATAACAACTTGGCAAATGATCCTGTAACGCTGAAAGTTCAATTCTTTCACTTTGTTTTTGATTTCTGTAGATATGACACGAGTCATGGTTCCAACCGTGGCGCTGTTATATGTTTTGTTGCCGATTTCTTTTTCTAAAATTTGCTGAGCTATTATTTCAATCTTCGAGGTTGCCATGTGTTTCCCTGTGTCCGGCGCCATCTTGTACGTGTTCTCCAGTCTGATTTTCGGTTTGATCGTGGGTTTAGTTAACCGTCGCATTCTAAGCATTCCCGTGATGCCTTGTGCAACTCCTTTCAGTGTGCTACGTCTCCGCAATAAACTGCCTCCAAATGTGTTGCCTGACATCGAACTTTGGCACGCGGATGCTTTATCATTTAGCGCTTCTTTTCCGGGAGATGTCCCGTTCTCAAATGATACCTCCGTGTTACTGCTGCTGAATGATCTAGAAGACCGTGCAAATGCTTTCACGAAATGTTTTGTGACGTCTGATTCAGTGTGACGTCTTTCAGAACTCTAGATAATAAAGATGCATCAAATTATTTTTTTTAATCATTATACTTCTCCAAAGTTTAGTTGGGAAGACGTTTAAATTATTATCTTATCCATCTACCAAGATTTTAGTGTGAAATACAGTAAAATTGCGATAATAGGAACACTTCGAATATTCTTCGAAAGATCATTTTACTATTTATGTCATAAATATGTGTGGCGGTATTAGTTATCTGCCTTTCCATTATATTTTGAACCAATTTCAATCGCATCTTTTCGGCCTTTTCTGTCATAATTCGGTAAAGGCCTTTGAGCCGATTGCAACCGCAACTTTTCGGCTTTTGACATAATTCGTCTACAGGTGGTAGTATAGCGGCTTGTAAAATCATCGAGCATTTAATTCAAACGGTATGATGATAATAAAAGCTTAGACTGACATTATGGTGATTTTAAATTTGATTTTGGCATTAATCAATGGTTCTGAAGAAATGATGATGTGTAAGGCCGCAAATATCTTTCATCGGATATATCTCTCCGGAGAGCTTTATTTATTGCACTGCAGAACACAAACGAACAAAGCTCATGGAAAAAAAACATCAAATCAAAAAGCGATGCCTCGCTTTTTAATAATGATAATAATGATGATAAAAATAATGATGACGATTATGATAATGTTGACAATGATGATGATGATGATGGTGAAGAAGAGGAAGAAGATGATGATAATAATGATGGCGATGCAAATGATGATGACAATGGTGGTGATGATGATGATCATGACGATGATGGTGATGATGAGGATGATGTTAATGATTATCATAATTATGATTATGATAGTTATATATGTGTGATGATTATGATGTAGATATATTGTTACTGAAGCTGCTTGCGGATAATATTTAACATGAAATGATAATGATGATGGTTATGTTGTTGTTGTTGCTGTTGATGATGATGATGATGATGATGATGATGATGATGATGATGATGATGGTGTTGATGAGATGGTAATGATACTGATGATGATGATGCTGATTATTATTATTGTATTATTATTATTTGCCGATGTGCTCGTGAACATTCAGATTTGCGACAAATTGGACATGAGACAGCTGTGTTCTACACACTATAGAAAGGACACTCGAAGCACATTTGTCTCACATTCTTCCATAAAATTCATAAAAGGTAACAATTATACCCGCCCGTATACTGGCTACCAGCCATTGTGCTGTGTTATCTGTATTTATAATCAGATCGTTATAATTAAGGTCACTTCCGGTCAATCAAAAACTTCCTGCCTCTGCATAGGAGTCAAATATTAACTTAAAGAATATCCCTGTTCGGCATGTCAGCTATGACGTGGCAATATGATACAATCACGTACGCACGCGATAGCTATTACGTTCTAAAGAGATAGTTAGTATGTGCGCACGCGATAACTAATACGTGCGCACGCGGATAGGTATTCTGCATTTGGACCCTGGACGGGCTTCCTTGCATGTATAATTCGGTGCCCGAGAGGGTGTCGGACCTACAGCGGTAAGGGAGAAGTGTTGTTGTTTTTTAAATCACTCGGCCACGAAGACACCTAAATGATCTTAGGAAGGAAATCGGAAGACCATCCAATCATCAGAAATATATTTAAAAAAATCGCCATTTTCCGAGCATTACTGCTTTAAGATCCGCCATTGGAAAAGCACGTACAACGTGCATGAGTTCCTAAAAGAATCCGGGTAATGCTATAATTATTGAATATCGGGCCTCGCAGAATCAGGTGAGACGCGACATTCCGACGGGACACGAAGCGAGGCACGATATTGTAACTCGAGATCTCGCAATGACGAAGTATACCGTATGTATCACGAGATTTCACGGTAGAATATCGTGCCTCGCTGCAGGATTTGCCGGAATTTCGCCTTTCGTGTCTTTCGCGCATCGCTTCATGTATGTGATTCTCAAGCAGAGCTGCATCAGTACTAAGGGTGTAGTACTTAAGAACCAGTACCAGTACTTGGCAAATTATGCAGTACCATTACCAGTACCAGTACTAGATTTTAGCTCGGTACTGCAGTACCAGTACTTTTTTTGGTGAAGTAATTAAGTATCAGTACCATTACTTTTATATATTCATCAAAGTTTGAATAAATACAGTGTCAAACAAATAATTGCAAATATTAATCAGCAAAGAAATAAAATCATAATGTACTTTAAAGTTAACATAACATATTTACAACTTTATAGTTTTAACATACGTTTTACAAACAATATTTACAATGTCATATCTAATTGTTTAGTAACCAGTCAACTGTATAAATACAATGCAAACATCTTTCATTTAAAACACAACAGTCTTTTGTTGCCTTTCACACCTTCACACCTCTGTTCAATTTATACCAAAGTAAATAACAACTTTTTATGGTGCTAACAATATCACTTTTTTTCACTTGAAATGGGATTATTTAGAATAGAAGAAATTAATTAGTGTTTATTTTGCTCTTTTACTAGTAAATACAAAGTAATAAAAGATTTTAATAAGGATATTTTAGGGTAAAGAGTTATTGAGTCTGTTTATCTTAGTTTAATTTTTACTTAAAGTCTTTGGTGCTTTTTATGATGAAAACTATGTTAACATTTGAAGGAATATTGCAACAAATTATCTTTAGATTTGATAACTTACTTTTTCACAAAAATAAAATATAGTTAATGTTATTTACAGCTTTATTTTATGAGAAAAATTGATGCTATTTTTAATTTTTATCAATACCAAAAGTACTGGGTAATGCAGTAGCAGTACCACTTTTTAAGACAGTAATGCAGTACCAGTACCAGTTGTAGCAAAATTTTGTAAGAGTAATTCAGTATCAGTACCAGTACTTGCAAAATCGCTGCAGTACGTACTGCAGTACCAGTACCAGTACCAGTAATGCAGCTCTGTTCTCAAGGGCCTTGCTACGGTAAAGGCCATCTAGGTTTCTCGCGGGATGGCATACAGGTTATTGGATACTGTTTCCACGCTGCATGGCAATATTGTAGAGGTCTAAATTTAAGCATTTTTCTGTTTAAATTGTATCATGGATATGTAATTATATCTTTATAGCAAAAACATTGCGAGCTATTTGAATTGATAAGGTGAATTTTAATTTCAGTATTGGTGGTGCTTCCACTTCACAACAGTGTGATGTTTTAAGTGAATTTACTGTAACAAATGTGACGCTAGAATTTTTTTTCTTAGAACATATATGACCCCTAATTTTCTCATCATTTTACATAAGTTTTAACTCTTTAAAATGAGATACGGATTTGTTCCCTTAAATGGGTCTGGCTACGTTTTGTAGCTCTTTGAAAAATATCAGTTTTACAGAGAATATAATGGAAATTCTATTTAACGGTGAAATGCCTCGAAGGATTTTCATGTCTCGCGTAAACGTACGAATTTTGAAGCAAGAAGCGAGACTCCGGCGACGTTCCAAACAATTCATGTTATTGTATTGTTCAAAATATCGCCCGATTACTATGTTCTGTTCCGACATAAGTAATATTTTTGTCTCTCTGAACCGTTATGCCCGATGGCGAAAGCGCGAAAGTACGAAGATGAAAACACGATGGCACGATGATGGAACAACGATGGCACAATTGTGAAATCACGATGATGCGATGACCAGATGGTGAAAATAATCTCAAGTTTTCATCATTATGCAATCGCAGTTTCGTATTTTCACCATGCATCACCATCGTACCATCACGTTTTCATCATCGTTCATTCGTTGTTTCACCATCATACAATCGATGTTTCACGTTTGTATCATCGTGTTTTCATCATCGTACCATCGCGTTTTCATCATCGTACCATCGCGTTTTCATCATCGTACCATTGTGTCATAGCGTTTTCACCATGGTACTATCGTGAGCAGGATTCCGTTTGTTTTGTTTTCCGCACTCAGGTTCAGCCAATCAAATTTCTTGATTTAGAGATATTAGAATTAATAGTTCTATTGTAGATGTGTGGTTTAAGATTTCATAAAAAAAGTATTAGCAAGCCTATTGATGATTTCACTTTACATGAGGTAAAAAGGCGAATCTCGAGAAAAAATTCTGCATTTGGAAAATATGTGACAAATAATTCATAAAATTGACATGAGACAAATGTGCTATCTTGTGAGGCCCCATTTGCTTCATCTGGGACAAATGCGACCGCATCGGTCTTACGTAAGTCTAATGTGCTCCTACAAAGCCCTTTGGAGAGCTATATTTGGTAAGAGTTAAATGCGACGTAACAAAGCTGGCTTATGGGTTTTGTAAACTCCTAAGAATTTCCCCATTTGTAAAACCGGAAGAAGCCAAATAACTGCACTGTGTCGGTGTGCTTTCCCGTTTGTTTTTGCTTTCCTTGATAACT
This sequence comes from Ruditapes philippinarum, assembly GCF_026571515.1. Lineage (NCBI taxonomy): Eukaryota > Metazoa > Mollusca > Bivalvia > Venerida > Veneridae > Ruditapes > Ruditapes philippinarum. Next base: position 191,461 of record NW_026855009.1, read on the forward strand.
AACAAGTATTTTTTACCAATTTCTCAACAAATGACCGATTTCTAATTATAGAATACCTTCTAAATCAGCGGTTAGAGGCAAATGACTATTATCACGAGATCAATTTTCACGGAGAAATTCAGACATTAAATAATATTTACATTAAATTTGATTTTCATATATAAGATAATGTACGAAACCTTGACGACGCAAATTAAAATTTATATATTGATTAATTGGTACAAATACTACAAACTTACCGTGCCATTTACATTTGACGCTACCTCTAAGTTCGACATTCTGCTATGCGGATGTAAGTGTAAATCTGTGACAAGAAAATCAAAACATGTTCAATTTTATTGTGTATGATGACATAATGCATATAAGTGAATTATTGTCTTACAAGCCTGCTCGTGTCTAAAGAAACTGGCATTGATTTTCTTGCCTATCACGTATGTGTTTTCGAATCACACCAAGAAACTATCCAACAATATAGACAAGCTAACGAAAGATTTGCGTTCTTGTCAGGTGTTGTAAAATGCACAGACGAACACCTTTTAAACAATTTTTTAAATAAGAAACACAACAACTAGTTAAGTACTCCACCCCCCCCCCCCCCCCACACACACACACACCTTTCCCTACCACCATCACCACAAATCACCCCCAGCTTCATATGAACAATATGTATAAATGAATAATTGCATTACATGTTTGAAATTGTAATTCGTCCAGTGCGTCGCTCGAGGCAGATTTAATTCCATAAATGCTAATAAAAAAACGTCAATGATAAATCTATGCATATTTTACTTATAACATACTAGTAGTCATTTTATATATGAAGAAATTTGTCGTCTAGTCATTAATTTGTGTATTTTATTTTAAAAAATAAAATAAAATTTTCTGTTACTTACCAGTTTTTTTTCTCTATCAAAAAAGAAGGTATGTCCTTATGCTGTGCTTTACATTTATAGAGTACCAAAGAAAAATTTATAATTTTGACCACTGCTATTGTTAGGTAATGTCGTAAAATTTTACGTCATCGCTTTCTGTTACAGAATATAATCGGTTTTCTATTGAATACGAAAAAAGAATAAATCCCTTTCAAAAGAGCGTTACGAGTTGTCATGTTAATATCTATACAATAAATAACAATTATATTGTCGTTTAGTTGGAGATTATCGTCGGCTTTTAACCTTGAACTAGATATAGAGACCCCACTATGCTTCCTTACTGCATGTTACGTCCGGTCTTAAGTAATATCAAATAAACGTTAATCAAATTGCATAAATAAATAAGTAATAAAATCAGTGGACTAGAAAATCATGTTAAATTTTCCACTTTTGTTGATGTAACAAAAAAGTACCAATGCACGTTTACAGTTGAGGACTAGTCCGTTGTTGTAAAACCCGGGCTGGTTATCCAATCATTGCTGTTTATTAACAGGGCCTGGGTTGTGATATAACCAACTCACAGCACAGAGGCGTCGTTAAGTAGAGATTTCATGATTCGACTGTCCCCGCAGGATGGGATCTATAACCAGCCATTCAAATTCAAAATCAAAGTAGCCGATCTACTCCGAACACTGGAATCGTGATTAGTTTATTAATGCAAATTTGCATTGAATCTTTCATTTATCAAAGACGTTCATTCGTGTCTTTTTAACATTATTTATTTTGTTTGTTTTGTTGTGGTTGTTATTGTTTTCTTTTTTCCACACTGAGGTCTGGTCACCCTGGTAAACGGATAATTTCAAGTAGAAATGAACATTGTTTTACAAATACAACATATCAATTTAACAAAAATAATGCTTAAAGTTAAAAGCTTGACTAGATTTTATTTTAAAGTCCTTTTTCCTAGCTATACCTTCCCGGATCATCCTGGACCACCCCAGTAATATTAAATATTTTATTCCATCCGGGGTCGAATGCCGGATGTTCCCGGACGTTGCCGGCAGAGTTACGGATGTACCCCGGTTGTTCCCGGTCGTACCCTGTTGGTTCCCGGATCACCCCGGACGTCTACCGGGGCTCTGCCGGGATGTAAGTGAGACTGTAGCTTTAAGTTCTCAATGAAATTTTAAAATGATTATATGTAATTTCTTGAAAAATCTCGAGTTTACAGTTTTTTTCTCCTTTTCATTTAATGAATACATGTATAATCAAATTACTTTATTTCTGCAACAACAACAACAACAACAACAACAACAAAAAAACGTTTCAAAAACGTTTTATATGCATTAAATGATGGAGACATATTTTACAATTTGCAAATATTAATCCAGGGATACACATTAAATCTCAATAATCGACTTGTAAATAGAAAAAGGTGATGCGATGGACTGCACGGAAAAATGGTTTAAACTTGAGCAGCCGACAGTGCTGACACTGGTAAGACTGTACAGATTTGCAAGGCTAACCTTTAACCAGCTGATTTTGTAAAATTAACCCTACAAGCTTCCATTCTTAGCTTGGCACTGTCCATTGTCAATCTAGAAATATCAAGAAAGAAATATAGAAAGGAAGTAAGCCAACAGAACAGAACCTGAGCATACTGTACAGATGTTCGGCCTGGCTTGGCTCTATACTGGTTAATTCATTTTGGTTCCAGAGCAGGGTAAAGGTGCAATGTTGTTGACAGTTGTCATATTTACGAATGTCAGACATAATCCCCTTCGGTCAAAATCCCCTTTGCCCACCCGGACAAAATCCCCTTTGCCCACCCGGACAAAATACCCTTTGCCCACCCGTACAAAATCCCCTTTGCCCACCCGGACAAAATCCCCTTTGCCCACCCGTACAAAATCCCCTTTGCCCACCCGGACAAAATCCCCTTCATGGGTGGACATAATCCCCTTCATGTTTTTGCAAGGCTGGACAAAATCCCCTTCTCTATCCGGACAAAATCCCCTTGTTTCATAGGTTTCTAATGTATTATTATGCTCCATAAAAATTGATGAATAATGTATAATTATACTCCATATAAATTGATTAATAATGACCTTTTTTTTTATTTAAAATTATGTATCAATAGTTATTTAGTTTAGAAATTTTCATTAAAATTATGGTAAATTATCAACTGAATTACAAATATTTGATTAGGCAATTTCTTTAATTATTTTAAATTGATTAGTATTAAAAACATTTTTATTAGCCAATAATTGTTTCATTGATTGATAATTCTAATTGATATATAATATCCATTGTTACCATTTATATTGATGAAAAGTGATAATTTAGTCAAACCAAGATCACTGCACTACTTAATTGATTATTGTGAATGCTTTAACAAAGCAATTTTAAGCAATTGTATTGTGATTAAAATGTGCTAATTGAATGTGCTTTTCTGCTAAAATGTTTTCTACTTATTTATACATTAAGCTCTCATACCCACTTTATAAACCGAAATTTCCTCCGAGAGGGATTTTGTCCTAGGTAGCAATTTTATGAAGGGGATTTTGTCCGCTTCAAAATTTCACACATGAAGGGGATTATGTCCACCCATGGAGGGGATTATGTCCAGATATGCAAAAATACATGAAGGGGATTATGTCCGTACACCCATATTTACACAGTTATCTTTAATTAAAGACTTCGAGCTAGTAATCTAAGGACTGCTAGCTGTGCTGTTTCAAATTTCTGCCCAGAAGCAAGTCGTGCCATGATCGGCAGTCCCGAAAATACATACCCTGCCTACAACGGCAGCATTTTCTCTTCGCCAGGGCTAGTTTGGATGCCTGTATCATCCTGTAACGTCAAGAAAAGACACACTGGGTTGATATTTTGCATACATGACTCTAAGTGATGATTGTGTCGTTGTTTAACACGAAATTCCTTCATATGGTATTCTGAAGAATAAAACACCAACCATTTTCACTGATTTTTTTTTCATTTTTAACCTGCTCAAAATAGTTTATGAAATGGGGAAACTAGTCCAAAACTAAATTATATTTTTGCGGTTTTTCTTTTCAGTCAATGGGCCGTAAGTCTATAGTTATGATTTTGAACCAAGTAGTAATCGGTATATTTCATATGAACCGCGTCACGACAAAACCAACTTAATGGGTTTGCGACCAGCATGGATCCAGACCAGCCTGCACATCCGCGCAGTCTGATCAGGATACATGCTGTTCGCTGTCCGTTTCTCCCTTGTTATAGAGTTGGTAAGCGAACAGCATAGATCCTGATCAGACTGTGCGGATGCGTAGGCTGAACTGGAACCATGCTGGTCGCAAACGCATTATGTTGGTTTTGTCGTGACGCGGCTCAATTATTTCTGGTCAGCAATCTGTCATATCTGGCGCCGGTAATACGGTGTGGTTAAAAACTTCTGTTTCATGTCATTTGAATGGCCAGAACTAATAAAATGTCTTCTCACAACACAATCCTTTTATAAATGGTATTTTTATTCAACATGATACATACAACTTAAAGAATTTCTATGAAAAAATAATGAAGTTCACTGGTAATGTACTGTTTCAAATGAAATAATGAAAACACATGTAGAAATGATAGTACAAGTATACTGGGTGTCAAAAACACAGTCCTGTAAACTAATTATGTACATATATATGTATATCATTAGTTAAATTGATTTGGGGGGGGGGGCTTAAACGGTTATATAGCAAACAAAGTCATATAACCATTGGAAAAATCTGTATAATAGTACACATAGCTTTCTATGATTAAATCATTATACAAAAACTATAAAATTGCAGAAAACGTGTATAAAGATGATATAAACGTCACGATTGTCCAATGAAATTTGACGTTATAAATGTGCATTATTATAACACGTACAAATGAATATAGGATGATATATGTAAAGTGATATAATGGCACATGATATTGGACATGGTTAATAAATGAATACTGACAAGAATTATCTTCTGATGACACTTGGCAATTATAGAATCTATTAATCTATCATATGCCAGTCATGACTGTCATATGTAATCAAAACTATGGCGTCTGATGTTTGCCACTTATACTTATATAAATGCAAAAATAAGCGCTCGTGCTCGTTATTTGTATTTTCACTTCAAGATCTCGCTTCTTCCCTTTTTAAGACCCAGATCTTCACGAAACAGCGAAATTACAAGTTTCAAGACTTATATTGTTGACCTGTTTGATATTTACACTGGCAAAACTTTTAAGCGATGAAATGGCACAAAATAGTTTACACACAACATTCCTTTAGAAAAATCCTCAGACTTTTTCTTAGGTATAAATGAATAATAAACCGATACAGTATGCAGCGCTAATTTGGTCAGAACTTTTTAAACGTCTTCAGAGATTCCCTGAAAACGGTTGTGCAAAATCGTTGCATATATAAATGTATATACATATTTATGTAAGTCTAATTTTGAAGTTTTCTATGTTTCTACTGCAGCATTTGACTTTTGTGGGCGTTGTCTTCTTGGTGGACGTCTTGGAGGTGGGCGTGTCGGTGGTGGTACCGTGAATCTACAGTCATCATTCCAATGTTGTAAGACGCCATTGAAATCACAATATGTTCCAAAGCATCGTCGGCCTCGGCGTCTGTTAACGATATCTTGTCCCGCCCAATAAAATTCTCCGCGAAAGAAGCAACCCATTTGGTCGAAATTAAAACTGGGCGCGCGCATTGTAGGAGGTTGGAAGGATGGGAACCAGAATCCAGTTGGCGCCATTGTCGGCGGTCTCGTAGGACGCGGTGTTGTTGTAGTTGTAGTAGTAGTAGTAGTTGTTGTTGTTGACGAAGTCGTCTGCTGTTTATGGAGTTTGTTCAGGTTTGGAAATGGAGGATGAGGGTTATCTTTATCCGGTGGAGGGCAATTGTAATCATCCCAATGCTTAATATGCCCGTCGATATCACAGTAAGAACCGAAACACCAATCTCCTGATCTTCCGGCGTTCACTATAGTACCGGCCGGGAACCAGCGTCCTTCGTAAAAACATTGTTTGATGAATGGCGGCACATTTGGTTTAGATGGTGTGTTGCTCCGGGAAGCAGTCGAGTTTGATTTAGTTGCAGGTGCACCGGATGTAACTGCAACATTCATAAGCAGCAGAAACAGTAACCTGAAAATATTTAAAAAAGTGTTCACATGTTCGGATAGCGTATAAATTGGATGGTAAACAGTAAGAACAATTAAGCTTAAAATTATATATCAAGAATTAAAAGAAAATTATTAAATATCAAAGAAATCGTATAAGTAAAACCAAAGATTGACATGGTTTGACTAAGTAATAATTCGTAATTGTTTACTAGTTTATCTTCAAATAAATTTCTACGGAAATTAGCCCTTCTAGAGATAAAACAAACATTTTCTCAACTAGAACAATCTTTAAAGATGAAAATCTCTCACGGAAAAAAGATGGTAACGCCAAATCTACCGTATTTATCAAAATATTTATTTACAATAGAAAGAAATGTTTACGTACGTATTGACGAGTACTTAATACTGTTAATATTTATTTACAATAGAAAGAAAATTGTAATGTTTACGTATGAATTGAGGAGTATTTAATATTCTTATTGTTTTAAAATGGTAACGTAATTTATAAATGAAGAAAACCGCGGTTTCAATAAAAGCTCAAAGTCAATTTTTTAACTCTATATAGAATTATATATTGAATATACATATCGAGTAAGTTAAAACTTTGCAAAGTTTTTTCTATTACAATAAACTTAAGAAAATCAACGAAACTGATTAGAAATCGTAAACCATTCAACAGCGTGCGTTTCGCGAGTGACTACTTTCACGTGAAAAATGTACAATAACAAATTAAAAGCTATATTTGTCCGGTTAATTGTTTTGATAAACTTACTTGCCAAAATTAATGAACATCATCCTGTATTCCCGCGTTAAAGTCAATGTGAGTAAGTATGGACCATTTGAGACGCAGATAATAGATGATAACGATATTTATACTTACATATTTGCATCTGTTATAGTCCCAGCCTGAGCAAGATCTCTCTCTGAACAATAATAAAAGTGCTCAACAACGGACAACTGACATGTTTATATGTATACTAGCAAGCCATAAACTTATTGTGACTAATTTGTACGACCCGTAGATTATATACGTATGTGACATTTTTGTGCCTGACACATTTTGACCACTGTATCATTTTAACAAAATAATTAATTACCTTACAAAGTGACGTGTGCACTGTATGGACATCATTACGAACATGATAAACATGATATAAACAACATGATATTTCGTTACTTGATGATTAAGTATGTCATGATTTCACATTGTTTCATTGTTTAATAACAATATATCTCTATTCGAACGTAATCAATTATCATTGACATAAATGAGCCTCGTCACGACAAAACCAACATAATGCGTTTCCGACCAGCATGGATCCAAACCAGCCTGCAAATCCGCGCCGTCTGACCAGGATCCATACTGTTCGCTATCAGTTTCTGTACTTGTAATAGAGTTGGTAAGCGAACAGCATGGATCCTGGTCAGACTGCGCGGATGCGCAGGCTGGTCTGGATCCATGCTGGTCGCAAACCCACTATGTTGGTTTTGTCGTGACGCGGCTCAAATGCATTTATACTTGTTTACAGCTGATTTCTTTCATCCAAACGACAGTTGTTATATATATTATATGACTGTACAAATATGTATACGTCAATAAATTATATCTATCTATATTTTATATCTCAAAAAATATATGCAAGTCCTGTTTTGTATTTATTGGTAGTGTACAAATCTGGGGATGAAAGATCCTTACAGAAACGAGTTGTTGCAAAAATAATGCAAATTTGGTTTGACTGACTGCAATTTTGAAACAGAAGCAAAAGAAATTGCAAACTTAGTTTTGTTCTTACAAGAATAAATAAGCTATTTTACAGTTGACACACAACACCAAATACTTATTATTTATTTATTTATTTATTTATTTATTTATTTATTTATTTATTTATTTATTTATTTATTTATTTATTTATTTATTTATTTATTCAAAAGAGGAAGCTATCAGTAAGATGGTTCTTTTATCTGCCAACGACCAAGATTGTTAACGAAATGGCAGCCAGTAGTAAGAGCTGCAAAGCCGCCACATGACGTTATCTTAAGAAAACCGCTGGCCTAGTGGTTAAGGTGTCTGCCTCTAAACACAGGGATTATAGGTTCGAGTCTTAATCCGGTTTCGATCATGTTTCTTCATATGACACCTGTACTGGTTGGTTCATAAACACGCATTCGGAAAGCCTTGCCGATTACCAATATTCGTCATCCGACGTTTTAAGGAAAGGTCCGAAAAATTGCGATTGATTGTTGAACTTTTTGAATATTACCCTTTTTTATTGATAATAAATTATCTAACTCCAAACGAAATTTACTTCCTTAACTATATTATAGAGAGAAAAACCATAAACATATCAATGGAAATGTTTTTCGGGAAGCAAAATTCTTTTCTTATCTTATTCTATTTTTTTTACCCGACAAATAAAAAACACACCAAATTATCTTTGAATCATAAATTTCTGAATTATATTTATTGATTGAATATTTATTTCTCTGTGACCGATCACTTCTACGTAAATGACGTAGCAATAAACGTCGGGAAACGTCGTTAATGTATGAGGTGATATTTATGTCAGAATAATGATTTTATGTGCTGTAAAGTGTTTTATATGATATGCTGGACAATGTCATTATTAGTTCGAACTACAACATTTAATTGTGGTGACAACATAAAAAGAGTTGGTTTTTTGTACACGTCAGCGTTCTGGAAAAGGCTGTGCGTTCAAAGTTAAAGCTGTTCAAATGAAAATCTTTTAAAGATGTATGTTGCGACAGATATATTACACCTCCTCGCTGTTCATTCCGCCGCGAAGCAGCCGAGTCTCTTATGATTTTGAATAAGACGCATAATTTATCCGATTTGACATGATTTATTTAGCGAGTTTTCAATAAAAATACAAGTACATATATAAAATAATTCACATATATCAGCTTTACACTACGGGATTACAATTTGAATTCCTTACTTTGTTGCATACCATCTTTTATTTACATTTTTGTATTTTCTGATCGTAAGATCAGTAAATACATAGCTAACATCCACGGTCTAACACAAAATTTCCTTACTGTCCTAACAACGCAAAGTAGTTCTCACTCAAAACTGCTTAAAAACTAGCAATTTAAAAGAAAGAATAATTTTTAATGTAGGCATTTAACAAATTACAGTGCATTAAAAGTTTAGATTAGTCAATAGAAATATGAGGTTACAATCACAAATTTCGCGGATGAATATCTTTTTTACCCAATGAAAAATGTTCGGCTATTTCCGTAAAGCTTCGGATTATCATGAATATCATTTTAATCAATGAAAATGCTATTTTAAGCTATGTCGATTAATGAATACCCCAGAGCGTAGTACACAAATAAATCTGACTGTCGAGTAGTGGAATATATACATGTCGTACTGTTTTGGCGAGAAGATTGTCGCTAAATTATTTTCTAAGTGTTAAACAACAGGTTTATCGTGAACAAAATACCTCGAAATTAATAAGGATTGCAAACACGAAATGGAAATTCTCAATTTAGAATTACATAATGTATTCGTTTTTATTCAAGGTACATATGTATTACTTCGCCGTGGTGCAGAGGTAAGCGGTCTCGTTGAGGGTGTGAGAGGCCTATGGTTCAAATCCTAGTCGAGGCAATTCTATTTTTTTTTTCATGCAAAATTCCATATGTATCAATCTCAAACTGTTATAGAAGAAAATCAAAACGCTGTCGCTGCGTAAGATGAATTATAGTATATAAAAATAAACTTACACAGGAAAGTACATACAGATAGTCAGTATGATTTAGATTGCACAGATCAGAAAATACCATCGAGCTGCAGCCCTTTGATTTTTTAAATGGAAGGACATTTTTTTTTACCTTCGTATACAAAGCATGAACTGTACAACTCTTTGATTTCATGCAATGAGGATAGTTTACCGATACTTAATATCGTGGAACCAGGCTAAAACTTTATGTAAAGGAGAACTATTTTGCATCAGACAAACGCGTCGGTATAAGAGTTGTTGCATTACATCTGAATTTTCCAGTCTATCTATTTGACCTTTAGAAACTAGAAAACAAGTTCGTTTTGAAGAAATTGAAAAAAAAATTATCTTGTAAAGTTTTGTACCAGTTTCTGGTCGATAGTTTTCCAACTGTTTTTTTTTCTACCCGTTTATGATAGATAGTTTCTACCCGTTTTCGGTAGATAGTTTTCTATCCGTTTTTGGTAGATAGTTTTTTTCCCTTTTTTGGTAGATAATTACTATCCGTTTATGATAGATAGTTCGGTAGATAGTTTTTACCTGTTTTTAAGTAGATAGTTTTCTACCTGGTTTTTTGTTGTTGATAGTTTCCTACCCGTTTTTTCGGTAGAAAGTTTTTTACATGTTTCCTACCTGTTTTTAGGTAGATAGTTTTCTACCCGTTTTTGGTATCGACCATTTTGGTTAGGTTCTGAGTCGGCTCTACCAATTCTTGGTATTTTACCCATTTCTTTGTCATTTCTACCACTGCCTAACATAAAAAGCAGCAGAGTTTGGTGACAGGAAAGGTTCAGATTTAGAAACTCTCGGTGGTAAACGTACATTAATTTGTCTGCTGAAATCTTAAATTTACTGTAAAGTTAAATTTATGTCACCAACAAGTTAAGATTATTAAAATACTAGAATTATATCTAGTTGAGTTAAATGCAGAACTTAGATATTTTTATACAACTGATATTAAAATTTTGTATAACTTTTTCATAATAACATTAAAGTAACTGATAGAGATTTTTACTTCACTGTCTTTTGAAGTAAATCTGGCAACTAATGTCACCGAGAGCTTTGGTTCATCTGTACTAAATATTATTTTGAAGGCGTAGCGGTACTAAATTATTGTAAGGTGATTTGTGAGCTGTCTTGAGATATTAAGAAAGCTGTTTGCTGATAGAAATTATTAATAACTGTTTAACAATAAGTGTTATTGACAATATTAACTTGTTGAATCAATTTTATAACTATTTACAACGGTGTTGCCTGATTACTATCAGGTGAGTTGGAGATCTACACATCAGTTTTGTACTTGATTGTATCAATACATTGAAAACCTGAGTATCAATATACGGTTAGAGTAAAGAATATCCAGCATACTTAAGGACCCCCGACAAACTAGACCGTAACAATACGTTTTAAATTGAGGGCTAATAGTGGGGAAAACATAATTGGTATTCAAATTAATATCAAGGAAATTTCACTAAAACTTGTATTTGATCATAAAATAAAAAGAAAATATGTTTGTTTTTTGTGTAAGACGTTTTATTTGATTTTATCTCATAAATTTCACCGGCTCAGAAGTAATAAAAAAATCACTACGATCTATTTTAAAGATACTTCTTGTCAAACTTTTTAACTTTCTAAGACTAAGAATAAATGCCAATATAGGTACATAGAGAAAGATTTCTTATTGAATTAAAATAGCGAACGCTTCAATTTACTATACCAGAATTAACAAGAATACGACAAATTACCACAAAGTACCTCTAATTACCACAATCCACATTTATTTACAAGGTCGTCCTAAATAAGGTGAGTTCCATTAGCTTTTAACGGCGTATCTGTTTATGTGACGGTGTCATTTTAACGTACAAAGACAAATGATGAAGTTGAACGTGCGTTGTGATAATCACCAGAATGTCCTCGTTAACTAATGATACTGAACTTTGATATGAAAACTTGTCATTTCTTAAATAGGTCATTATAAAGGTGAGCTAAGTGTATGAACTCATACTTTGATGAAAGAATTACATGATTAAGTGGTGCAATTATGTTTAATGTAAGTTAAAAAGATAAAATTTAGGGTGCATTAACATTATGTGGTTCCTATTCGTAATGCCATTTAATAAATCGGATCATCTCAGCTGTTATGCATTTTAAGCTCGGACTTAAGACTTAATATGGATTGAAAGTACTTTTAACACGTGGTTTTAGATGTCACCAATAATAGACTGTACATAATCTTTGCTAATGTATAACGAATGTATATGAGCCGCGTCATGACAAAACCAGCATAATGGGTTTGCGACCAGCATGGATCCAGACCAGCCTGTGCATCCGCGCAGTCTGATCAGGATCCATGCTGTTCGCTTACCAACTCTATTACAAGTTGAGAAACTGATAGCGAGCAGCATGGATCCTGATCAGACTGCGCGGATGCGCAGGCTGGTCTTGATACATGCTGGTCGCAAACCCATTATGTTAGTTTTGTAGTGACGCGGCTCATATAATTTTGACATCCAAAGGAAAGTAAAGTCTTATTTCGGTATAATTATAATCGAAAATATGTCTACCAATCATAATCAATAGAGAAATGCCCATTGATCTCAAATTATAAACAAATCTGAGCAGATAGACATTTTGTACTTTCGGTTTCAACAACCATGATAATAAGCATATTTATACATGATGTACTGTTTACTTATATATCTATAAATTTACTCAATTTACGTGGATCTTTACTCGATATATTGAAATAAAATTATTTAACAAATCCTAGCATTAAATTACTATTTGTTTACATTTAGCGTAGGTTATACTATTATACTATTGTGTTCGAGGTCCTTTTCCGAAGACTGACAATGAATTTACTTATTTTAGGTGGACTTTTACTTGATATATTGGACATAAACTTAATCAACAACTCCCATCATTAAATTACTAAATGTATACATGTCTAGTTTTTTTAGCGTAGGTTAGACGAAATACCGTTTCCGTTATGTGTATTTGTACTGTTGTATTCGAAGGGCCGAAAAGCGATTGTCTTTTAATGTTTGAACACCTCGCAGAAACTAAAATAATACGGTTCTTAATGACGAGACTAAATTGTGATCAAGCTATATAGCTTTCTAACATGAAAACTTTCCAAAGTCCCTTACGGGATTTGAACTGCAGTGAGTGGAAACAATAACCAGCCACGAGAGTCCCTTGAGCAACTGAAGTCCCTTCAGCCACGGAAGTTCCTTACCAAATAAGTGGGTCTCTTTTTATCCTTTAGAACATAACGGGGCCGAAATTGATTCAAAGCAAGGTGGATTACAATTTCTGTGCCGGTAACATTTGCAATTGGGATCATCTGTAGTTTTTAGAATCTTACTTAGATTCCAATTATCAAAATAAAGTGGAGTAGATGACTTAAAAAGATATGAAATATGAACAACCACGCTAAACATAAAATGACTTACCTATTTGAATAATAGGCCACGCCCTTTATTGCTTCTCTGCTTCACACAAATCTACCGCTTGCGCTCTGGAAAGACTAGAGAGATATTTTTAAGATTAAAATTAAAAATATATAATCATAAAATATACATGTTACTTTAAGGAAATGATACTATTATGTGTACATTTGAAGGATTTTCCTTAGTACTTAACAGTCTGTAAAGTTGACACTCCCTTCAAGCTTTCTCCAATTAGAGCACTATCACGTCTGTCACTATTTATCGTGCATTTTTAATTTGAAATGCAAAAACAAAAAATAAAAAAAAAATAGAAACATAGTCAATATGTCAACATAATAACATACATATATTGATAACTCACAATACAATTTCCATTACTCTTACGTATAAAACGAAATGACATACCGGTACTAAACACAGTTGTCTTTCTTCGTCCTGGAGAAAAAAATGTTTTGAGAGCAGTTATTACATTTCGCCTTTTTTATATTTTCATACTAAGTTTGAAAGAAGCATCTAGATTAAAGTTATTGCTCTCGTTCGTTTCGCCCCATCCCATCGCTCGCCCCATCCCACCACCTCCACAACCCTCTGCCTGTTTCGGCTTCATTTATGAGAACATGAGAAAATGTTTTAGCATCAACCTCAAAACAAATTTCACTTTCATTATAATAGTTCCCTCACCAATATATCAATATTCTTAAATATAATTTCCCTTAACAATATATCAGTTCCCTAACAATATACTCCCCTTTATAATATTTTTGTATTATCGCCAATATATCAGTAACCTTGTCAATATGATAGTTTTTCCCTCGACAATATACCAGTTCCCTCGTCAATATATCAGTTCCCCTAAATATCAGTTCCCTTAATAACATATCAGTTTCAGAACAATATATCAGTTCCATTTATATATTTAAGTATCAGTTCCCTGTAAAAACTTAGTCTAATAAATCAGTTTTCTTGAGACTTGTTAGTTTCCTTAACAATATATCATCAGTTTCCATGGGGGGAACATTCCCTTTTCCGGAATTTATAAACAAATCTTGTCAATCATGACATAAGATATAACATGTATAAGTAAAACACATCATAATACATACATGCACTTATTGTTTAGTCTACAAGGCTAGGCTTAACATTCATATATACAAGTATCTATAACAATTTGACATAATATTACCATATAAATTAACAATTTGAAAGACAACATGCCAGTTAGCCTATATTCTGTATGTACTATTTCACTTTCGTGTCGCTTTAATTTCTAATGACTAATATTTTGTATTACAAAACACCGATCTGCAAATAGTGTTCAACACTCTGCTGGGTATAGATCCAGATAAGCATACGCCTTCGTACAGTATGACAATGCTCTACCAGATCTTCATCTTGATACCCCCAAAATTTATAATAGACAGTTCCGTAAAGAGCAGGCTAAAGTGAAATGGTTCCTAATGATAAGACTAAATTGTGATCTAGCGGTATATAGCTTTCCTATATGAAAACTTTCCAAATCCTTTACGGTATTAGTACTGCAGTGGGTAGAAACAAAAATCAGCCACTGATGCCCCTTCAGCCACTGAGGTCCCTTCAGCCACTGATGTTACTTCAGCCACTGAGGTCTCTTTAGCCACTAAGGTCTTTTAGCCACTGAGGTCTCTTTAGCCACTTAGGTCTCTATAGCCACTGAGGCCCCTTCAGCCACTGAGGTCTCTTTAGCCACTGAGGTCTCTTTAGCCACTGAGGTCTCTTTAGCCACTGAGGCCGCTTCAGCCACTGAGGTCTCTTTAGCCACCGAGGTCTCTTAAGCCACTAAGGCCTCTTCAGCCACTGAGGTCTCTTTAGCCACTGAGGCCCCTTAATCCACTGAGGTCTCTTAAGCCACTGAGGTCCCTTCAGCCACTGAGGCCCCTTCAGCCAATGAGGTTTCTTTAGCCCCTGAGGCCCCTTCAGCCACTAAGGTCCCTTACAAATAAGAATGTGTCTTATGCACCAAGACCAATTTTATAATTTTTAAGAAGCAAGTGTTAAATTGCAATACCCAAGTCAATTTTGGACCTTATTACTTAAATAGTTTTACGGTGCATTTTAAAAAGTGTTACAGTTTTTTTACCCACAATATTTGTTACTTCATACAGCGCTTTGTGCTTCAACTCTCGGATTTCAATTCGTACGTTATGAAATAATATTACTGAAAATAAAGCATGCACTTATTAATATTTATAAAAAACATACGTGTAATTTACCTGACATACATGTACATATGAGACAGAAATGACCAGACGACAACCAGACCCATTCAAGAAAATCATCCACTTCCTTTATTCATCGCTTTTTATTCAATAAAGTTTTGTTGCATTTGGCCGTAACGTCTAAATATAACGTCACATTTTTCGTAAAAATTGATTATTACGCAAATGTCGATAGGTAACGTCAAACGTTCAATTACGTGATAAATATCTCGCGCAGCTCAAAATCGTTTATATAACATCTAAATTTATTGAAAGGGGGTGGCGTTTATGGGGTGGTGGGGTAGCAATGGGGTAGGGAAGAGAACTTGTAACAAGAAAACGTTACTTTAAAAAGTGAAATCACACGGTAGCTATAGCGTTCCGTAGCGTTAAGTTTATGTCAGTAGGCGAGTAAATCGGTAACTTTTATTGCCCTTGCCTCGTCATTAACTAGCATTCGGCCCAAAATAACCGGAGGACTTACTGTAACGACGATGTACGTATATTTCTGAGATTTTTTTTATTTATTTCACTTTGGATTATTTCTCTTCCTTTTTTCAGAAATGGAAAAAAAGTGTTGTTGTTTTGGGTTTGTTTTTTTATTTTAATTTTATAGGTACATGTAGAACAAGTGTCTTTTTTTTCTTAACGATTTTTATCAGATTCCGAAAACAATGTGATATTGTTACTTTGTGTGTAGATGTACTTATATACAAGTATTAAATGGTTTATGGAATAGTATTCAGAATGGGTATTGTCTACAAACATGGTTTATTTATAGAAAATACTTTTGACTTGAAAAAAAATTCTTCAACTTTAGGGCTTGTCATTAACCGATAAAAATTCAGATCGTATATCGTATAGTGTTCTAGATTTCTTATATTTATATTTTTTATCATTTTTTATTTATTCATTTTTAATTTTTAATATTTTTTTAAAGGATAACTTTTTGTATTATGTTAATGCCAATGGCGCTTGTACGTCTGAATATCTCTGCTTGGTTTACGTATAGTGAAAAAACGACAATTATTGGTTTCAAAATATAAATTTTGAAACTTATATAACATAACAGATTGAAACGCATAAAATATTACTTTTAACTTATATAAACATATATTCCGACTCTGTTTGACAGAAAAGAAAATATCTGTTACACGTTAAATACTTATTTCGGGTGTGCATGTGTATTTGATACCTAATAGCCATATCAGAATTCATAATAAATAGAGGATATTTAAGTTTTTTTCTATAAATACATGATTTATTTTCATCGAGTGGTATGAAAATAAATATTTCATGAGTGGCGGTAGCCACGAGTGAAATATGGTAATTTTCATGCCACAAGATGAAAATAAATCATGTATTTATAGAAAAAACTTGAATTTTCTGTTTATTATATATATTTTTTTCTTTTTTGCAATAAAATTTGAAAGACTTTCCCTTAAATTTTGTGTACTGGCAGAATTTAAAAGAAAGTAGTCCGGCAAGACATCAGTGAAAATACGGAAAATATGTTTCACTGCAGTGAAAAATAAATTTTTACAGTGAAAATACGGAAAATGAAAATACGCATTTTATTTCATCAATATTTCTCAATATTTCATTTATAAGTATATATTCTAATAAATATTTATTCTCTTATACATATCTTTTTACAACAATCTAAACATTTGAACTCATAAAAAATAATAATAAATTTATGAAATGAGGATTTTTAAATTTGCAGAAAATATAAAATGAACATTAAAGGTTTCACATGTTTATCGAATCAGTTTTTTCAAAGTTCATTTAATAACTTGTCGGCAACTCTCGATAGTGCGCTGGTCAAAATTTTCTTGGCAATGATAGCAAGATCAAGAACCGTAACTCATGCCGAACAGTACACTTTTATAATAATAATTTTGACTGGCGTATCAATGTAATACTTTTTATCTTAGGGAAGACAAAAAAAATCAGATAAGTCTCCTTGATTAATCATAAATATATCTGGTTTTTATAAACATATATAGTTACATAAACATATATGAAATGTAGTTCTAATTACTCCCCCTGGCTGAAAACTCGTTAAAGTGTTGCACAATTTTTTCATTTTTTCTGTGTGCAGACAACCATAATGAGCATAGACAAACAACAAAAAAGGTCCGCCTACGTAACCCAATAAATATCTATCAATTTGACATAAAAAAAAGAAATTAATGTCAATATGTAATACAATATTAGAAATATATATTCATCTAATTGTAAAAGAGCAACCTTGAATTCTAAATACATGTAAATAAATAATTAATATGCGAACATTTTTACAGCAAAGCGCGCATTTTCTCTCTCTCTCTCTCTCTCACTCCCCCCCCCCCTTCATTTGATCAGAAGGATAATAACGTATATTTTTATTATCTTCGTAATGATAATTATTATATGTCAGATAGACCTATATCTGCCAATCTTAAACAGAAACGCGTCACATTTTATCACATTTGCTTTTTTAGTACAGAAACATTCTTTATACGAGAATCTATAAACATGTACATTCAAATATGTATACAAGATTATACTTGAATAAATTTTGCAAATGGGGTAAATATGTCAAAAGTATTTTACCTAAATATGGTACAAACTACAAGACCAAATTTCATTCCTCTTTCGACTGACTGGTCTTCGGGGTCATGTTTTACTGTATTTGGAAGAAAATGCTGGAATTTTATTTTGATTAAAGAGTTGAAAAAGTACGCTTTGATCATGTTTTTCTTTGCACAGGCATAAGACGCTGTGTTCTGATATTATCCCCTACCGCTACCACCTCCCCACTATACATGCAGTATTAGTTAAACTATAAAGGAATAATGAAAATTGTGTAATAGTGTCATATTATTGTAGTTATGATTACTAAAATGTGGGAATTGACTTTAAATCATATTTTTTGGGGGGTTGTAACAGAGATTGGAGGGAGGGCAGGGTGGGGCGGGGGGGGGGGGGGGGGGCTGTAGCGGTAGTCACAGCGTCTTATCCCTGTGTGTGTTTGTAGTACATATTGACTGTATATGTTTCATATTCAGACGTTACTGTTAAACTCGTGAACAAACATAATATTTAGTTTCTAAATTAAGACATTAAACTGTCAAGTTTTTGTAGGTGAGGAATTTAAAATGAAATGACAGTTAACAGTTATTTCACCTCGGCATCTCAGCCGTCGCGACGTTTTTATAAAATATATCTTTTTTATTCTCTAGCTAGCAAAGGTACACATTTCAGTTTGTTTGTACGCACGCTTTAAAAAAAGGTTAGTAATACTGAATTTGCATACCTAACAATGTCAAAACTATGATTTTTAGTCAAAGTTTGCAATAGTTTGTATTCTTTACAATCTTAAAAATGTCAATTCTACATTATCATTATTATTATATTTTTTTTATATTTTTATTAACGACATGATCAGGCGGTCGTATTGATTTTTTCTCAGACCTACATTATTAGAAATGGCACGAAAATGAATTCATAAGTCGTTTTTTATAAATAACTGATTTGTAAATCTTGCCAGTTCGATTGTTTGATTTCTTCATGTCGTAAACATAGTCCCGACTTGTGTACGTTGAACTGTCAAGGTCAAAAAAATATTACAGAACAGGTCAACATGTTCAAAACTCCTTCGTTCTGACTTTTAAAACTTTATAAGTCATATTTTTAAACATTTTTTTCTTTCATCTGATGCTGCATTAAAAAGTATATAAAAAGGGTTAAGCTCAAATTGCTTCGCGTTCAAATAAATGAATTTTGAGTGCAAAGTAAATGTGAGAGAAAGGAAAATAAAAACTTGTTTTCAAAAAGAGACACCAAAAAGCACGATACTCCCAAAATAACCACAATGTGATACAAAACAACTGTAAACTACTGTATAAAAATGGTATAGACCTTTGAACTTTTTCGTTAGCTGGTCAAGTGTATGAATTATGAAATATCCTTTTCGTTTCATCTTTCTACATGATAATTTTAGCGACTGTACAGTAAAGTTGATACCCTATTAACAAAGCATTCACCGGTAATCATTTAATGTTGTTTAGTCCGGAGCTCATTCCCCTGAATTTACGTACACTACGTTATAGTCTGGAGTTCATTCCCCTTACACTACGTTATTATCAGAGGTTCATTTCCCTTACACTATGCTATAGTCAGGAGTTCATTCCCCTTATATTTCGTTATAGTCAGAGGTTCATTGCCCTTACACTACGTTATAGTCTGGAGTTCGTTCCCTTTGCACAACGTTATAGTCAGGGGTTCATTCCCCTTAAACTACGGTATAATCAGTGGTTCATTTTCCTTACACTATGCTATAGTCAGAAGTTCATTCCCCTTATATCTCGTTATAGTCATGGGTTCATTACCCTTACACTACGTTATAGTCTGGAGTTCGTTCCCTTTGCACAACGTTATAGTAAGGGGTTCATTCCCCTTAAACTACGGTATAATCAGTGGTTCATTTTCCTTACACTATGCTATAGTCAGAAGTTCATTCCCCTTATATCTCGTTATAGTCATGGGTTCATTACCCTTACACTACGTTATAGTCTGGAGTTCGTTCCCTTTGCACAACGTTATAGTCAGGGGTTCATTCCACTTAATCTACGTTATAGTCAGGAGTTCATTCCCCTTACACTACGTTATAATCAGAGGTTCATTTTCCTTACACTATGCTATAGTCAGAAGTTCATTCCCCTTATATCTCGTTATAGTCAGGGGTTCATTCCCCTTACACTACGTTATAGTCTGGAGTTTGTTCCCTTTGCACAACGTTATAGTCAGGGGTTCATTCCACTTAATCTACGTTATAGTCAGGAGTTCATTCCACTTACACTACGTTATAATCAGGAATTCATTCCCCTTAAACTGTGCTATAGTCAGGAGTTTATTCTCTTTATGTTTCTTTATAGTCAGGGGTTCATTCCCCTTACACTACGTTATAATCAGGGGTTCATTCCCCTTACACTACGTTATATTCAGGGGTTCATTCCCTCACACTACGTTATAATCAGGGTTTCATTCCCCTTACACTACTTTATAGTCAGGGGTTCATTCCCCTCACCCTACGTTAAAGTCAGGGGTTCATTCCCTCACACTACGTTATAGTCAGGGTTTCATTCCCCTTACACTACGTTATAGTCAGGGTTTCATTCCCTTTACACTACTTTATAGTCAGGCGTTCATTCCCTCACACTACGTTATAGTCAGGGGTTCATTCCCCTCACACTGCGTTATAGTCAGGGGTTCATTCCCCTCACCCTACGTTAAAGTCAGGGGTTCATTCCCTCACACTACGTTATAGTCAGGGTTTCATTCCCCTTACACTACGTTATAGTCAGGGGTTCATTCCCCTCACACTACTTTATAGTCAGGCGTTCATTTCCCTCACACTACGTTATAGTCAGGGGTTCATTCCCCAACACACTGCGTTATAGTAGGGGTTCATTCCCCCTCACCCTACGTTAAAGTCAGGGGTTCATTCCCTCACACTACGTTATAGTCAGGGGTTCATTCCCCTCACCCTACGTTAAAGTCAGGCGTTCATTCCCCTCACACTACGTTATAGTCAGGGGTTCATTCCCTCACACTGCGTTATAGTCAGGGGTTCGTTCATTCCCCTCACACTACGTTATAGTCAGGCGTTCATTCCCTCACACTACGTTATAGTCAGGGTTTCATTTCACCTCACACTACGTTATAGTCAGGGGTTCATTCCCCTCACACAACTTTATAGTCAGACGTTCATTCCCCTCACACTACGTTATAGTCAGGGGTTCATTCCCCTCACACTGCGTTATAGTCAGGGGTTCATTCCCCTTACACCACGTTATAGTCAGGGGTTCATTCCCCCCACACTACGTTATAGTCAGGGGTTCATTCCCCTCACACTACGTTATAGTCAGGGGTTCATTCCCCTCACACTGCGTTATATTCAGGGTTCATTCCCCTTACACCACGTTATAGTCAGGGGTTCATTCCCCTCACACTACGTTATAGTCAGGGTTTCATTCCCCTCACACTACGTTATAGTCAGGGGTTCATTCCCCTCACACTACGTTATAGTCAGGGTTTCATTCCCCTCACACTACGTTATAGTCAGGGGTATATTCCCCTCACACTGCGTTATAGTCAGGGGTTCATTCCCCTTACACTACGTTATAGTCAGGGGTTCATTCCCCTCACACTACGTTATAGTCAAGGGGTTTCATTCCCCTCACACTACGTTATAGTCAGGGGTTCATTCCCCTCACACTGCGTTATAGTCAGGGGTTCATTCCCCTTACACCACGTTATAGTCAGGGGTTCATTCCCCCACACTACGTTATAGTCAGGGTTCATTCCCTCACACTACGTTATAGTCAGGGGTTCATTCCCCTCACACTGCGTTATATTCAGGGTTCATTCCCCTTACACCACGTTTTTATAGTCAGGGGTTCATTCCCTCACACTACGTTTATAGTCAGGGTTTCCTTTCCCTCACACTACGTTATAGTCAGGGTTTCATTCCCCTCACACTACGTTATAGTCAGGGTTTCATTCCCCTCACACTACGTTATAGTCAGGGGTATTCATTTCCCCTCACACTACGTTATAGTCAGGGTTTCATTTCCCCTTACACTACGTTATAGTCAGGGGTTCATTACCCTCACACTAACGTTATAGTCAGGGTTTCATTCCCCTCACACTACGTTATAGTCAGGGGTTCATCCCCTCACACTGCGTTATAGTCAGGGGTTCATTCCCCTCACACTACACGTTATAGTCAGGGGGTTCATTCGTTATAGAGTCAGGGTTCATCACACTACGTTATAGTCAGGGGTTCATTCCCTCACACTACGTTATAGTCAGGGGTTCATTCTACGTTATACCTCATTCCCCTCACACTGCGTTATAGTCAGGGGTTCGTTCATTCCCCTTACACTACGTTAAAGTCAGGGGTTCATTCCCTTACACTACGTTATAGTCTGGGGTTCTTTCCCCTCACACTAAGTTATAGTCAGGGGTTCATTCCCCTCACACTACGTTATAAATCAGGGGTTCATTCCCCTCACACTACGTTATATTTAGGGGTTCATTCCCCTTATATTACATTATAGTCATGGGTTCATTCCCTTTACACTACGTTATAGTCAAGAAATCGAATAAGAATAGGAAGCATTTTTATATGTATATAAATGGATAACTTTCACGATATTAATCTATTAGTACAAATGTATGTATATCATTAACCGATCGTATTCACGATTTATCTGGCTAACTTGTTGCAGAGATATTCCATCGAATTTAAGAATAACATTACACCAGGGATGTATATATTACACATACTTATATACATTCCTGATTTACAAAGACCGTCAGACAAAGTTGTAGAAATAGCGCACGTTCAACTTAAAAGTTCAATGCTTATAGATCAAAGTTAAACCTGCATTCCTCCAGATGAGCCGAAATAAATGCATTCAAGAAAATCAAACTTGAGAAAAATGTACAAGCGATTAAAGACCGATTTTGCAGTATTCAGCACCATATTTTTCCTGCGTGACAGTAAGGGCTATTTCTGCATATTTTTACCTCATTTTGGTAATTTACGTGGATCGTAACTTCAGTTAAGAAAAAAATTACAGGCAAATAAAGAAATTTGAAAAATAAACTCTCTATGAGCAATTTGACTTCAAATGCGCACTTTACATGCCAGAAGAAGAACAGAACAGAACAGAACAAGTCATATATTTCATTTTAGACGTGTTCATTTGACAAGTAGACGGTTATACAAAATGTATATACATATTTTTTCGAAAATTGCCGCAAGACATAATGACGGCGGACGTGTGAAAAGTGTAATCTGTAATAATTGCTTCAGCGAAAATATATGAGCTGGCGAAACAACCATTGTTTGCGCAATATAACTGACAATAGATCATAAAAATATCATTTCCTGTGGCTGTTATTTATTTTGCACATTGTACATTAAATAAATGAGTAAAAATTATTAAATGTGACACTTTGAAGATATTAGGTAAATAAATGCATTATTTGTTGACATACTTAATGCATTAAATATACTCCACTCACGAAATTATACGTTTTTGTTATTGTCATTTTGAACGAGCTAGAATATGTAATGTTTTCGAGCACGTGTTGTAATGTTTTCAGACTTACAATGTGACAAATGAGATTATATCTCTGTCCAAACTAGTACTTTATATTTCATGCTATAACTTTATATTAGATTAAACTTTTTAGTGCCTATGTCATTCTATTTCCCAGGTAGTACTTTTTATTTGGACTGATATATTAGAGCGGCAATGTATTTTTATGTCCAAATTAGTACTTTATATTGGGAGCCAACGTCAGCCTTTGTCCAAGCTCGTACTTAATATTGGGCTGATATATAAAAGTGCCAATGTCATTCTATGTCTAAGCTAGTATTTTATATTGGGCTGATAGATAAGAGCTCCAATGTTATTCTATGTCTAAGCCAGTACTTTATATTGGGCTGATATATAAGAGCTCCAATGTTATTCTATGTCTAAGCTTGTACTTTATATTGGGCTGATATATAAGAGCTCCAATGATATTCTATGTCTAAGCTCGTACTTTATATTGGCCTGATATATAAGAGCTCCAATTTTATTTTATGTCTAAGCTTGTACTTTATATTGGGCTGATAGATAAGAGCTCCAATGTTATTCTATGTCTAAGCCAGTACTTTATATTGGGCTGATATATAAGAGCTCCAATGTTATTCTATGTCTAAGCTTGTACTTTATATTGGGCTGATATATAAGAGCTCCAATGATATTCTATGTCTAAGCTCGTACTTTATATTGGCCTGATATATAAGAGCTCCAATTTTATTTTATGTCTAAGCTCGTACTTTATATTGGGCTGATATATAAGTGCTCCAATGTTATTCTATGTCTAAGCTCGTACTTTATATTGGGCTGATATATAAGTGCTCCAATGTTATTCTATGTCTAAGCTCGTACTAAGTATTGGGCTGATATATAAGAGCGTCAATGTCAGTCTAAGTCCCAGCAAGTACTTTATATAGGGTTGATATTATTGTGACACTCAGTCTAAATCCCAGCTAGTACTTTACATAGGGCTTATGTATAAGAGCGCCAATGTTATTCTATTTCCAAGCGAGTACGTTACATTGGACTGATATAATATGGAATGATGTTGTCACTTATATATTATACCAGTCCAATATAACGTACTCGGAATATAGAGCACAATATAAAGTACCAGCTTATATTGGGCTCTATATTCTGGCTTTTACTTGAATTATATTGGATTGACAATATAGTATCAGTGTCAAACTTTAAAGTAGTATACACTGTGATATTACCATACATTTCTGGAAATATTATTATCTATTTATCATCGTTATAAGCCTGTTCTGACTTTCTAAACTTTTGTACCGATAGTTTTCAAGCAGACGACCATGACCCCCGTGTCCGCCATATAAAGCGATGTTTCCAATATATAACCCAATTTCCGTTTATGACAGTAATGATCTTCCATACAGAAATCGGTCACATATGGACATAGAAGTTAAAAATCCTATCGAACGTTCCTGTATAAAACAATATTCGTGTTATTTTTATTAACACATATGTCAAAATGACAATTAATGGCGAATCGTGACATGGATATTATTAATTTATTGTTGGTCACTAATTATTATATCTACCGTTATACCTTAGTGACCCCGATTCGTAATGCTTTCTGCACAGTCGATTAATAGTGACCACTGAATAAATGGGCATTTCTTATGCGAGATTTTTTCAAATGTATGATAATGACATTACTTTTTTGTTGACGGAAATGTCTATATCTGTTAGGATATGAAGATTGTAAGCAACTTAATATTGCTTATTTATTCATCCTACATTATAACAGAATAATAAGTGAATTTGTCTATCATGGAAGCTCTGTAATATAAAATAGATAATTATGTTCATAGCAATACTGCTTTATAATATCAGACATAAATAACATTAGTGTGTTTTTATTCCTTTTTTGAATTCACGTTTTTTTTCACGAGTTTTCTGGAGGCCGCGTTGTTACTTTTATTGCATTAAGTAACGGAACTGAATGCATACATTTTCTGTTACATCGCGAAACAAATAAGTTCTTTTAAAATTCTTAATATTTCTTTGTTTCTGTTCTATAACTTTAGTACTGCCAGAGCCTTTTAACCTTGTAAAATGTATAGATTTATTAATAACATTCTTGTTTTGGGTCAAAATTAGGTCAAAGATTACAGTTACCTTGACCTTGAACTGTCTCGTAACAAAGTATGTGAGCCACAACCAATGAAATTATTTTTTCTTAATATTTAGATACCGGTATTCCCTAGACTTTGTTCGTCAGATGGTGCATCAAATATTGAAAGTATCAATGTTCAATGTTCCACTTCGTTGATTTGTCGTCTGTTCAAATAGTCTCTAAACTTATGTTGTTTTTTGTAGCTAAGGGATATTTGTTATCAATTTTCTGCGCAAATTTAAAATAAAAAATCTGACATGTATATTTACAGGATCCGGTGGTGTCTCGTTTTCATACAGTATGTAGCTCTGTGTGGAGCTTTCACCACTTCACAGCCCGCTAATACATGGGGTGGCGGAGGAATAGATCCATTTTTCGGGGCCTCATGGTGGAACCAACCAAACGCGGGTAACATGTTTCAAACGGCGACACAAATGCCGGAAAACATTTTTGTGGCTCCCGTTAACGTGCCGGCTATCGAGCCACTTGTACCTGCTGAAACCCCGGCACCCGAACCACCAACATACGAAACGGCTACACCTATAAAAGTGACTAAACCCGTCATAAACACCGTGCCGACAGAATCATCCATTTCATTACAAGATCTCCTCAGACTTGCTGTTGGAGGATTAGCTCAACAGGCCAAAGGCGCTACAGATGTTATATCTAGCATGTTTTCAGGAAGTACGGGTTCTGCGGATCCAAAACCAAAGGTACCTGATACAGTACCATCTGGTAGTGCTGTAGGTACGCAAAAATTCGTTACTACGGCTCCACCAGCAAATATTCCAAAAGAACAGATCAAAGAAGTTCCAACAACAAAGTCAAGCACAACAACAACTACTTCTACAACTTCTACTACAACAACAACAACAACACCAAGACCGACAACCACTACCACTACGACAACAGCAAGACCAACAACAACAACAACCAAGGCTCCTGTGGTCTTGAAAACAGACAAGCCATTGACACAAATGACGCTTGGTGAAATACTGAGGCTACAATCAAAACTGTACCCGGAAACAAAACAACCTATTGAAAAGGTAAATTATTCAGCTGAAGATTGCTTTGAACAGCATTAGCATTTTCTCTGCCCATTCCATCAAACTTGTTCAATTAAAGTCAAACGGAAGCACATCTATTGGATAATGGCTAAGTGTTCCGAATGTAAACTCTTAACAGGATATACATCGGAACACCTCGGCTATTGTTCGAAGTTTGACGGAAAGAGCCGGGAAGATGCGATTGCTTAAAAAAAATCCCTAAATGGCAGACTTGAGAAAGTTATTGGCTTCCTTCTTTCTATCGTAAATTATCTGACCTATATTTTATTAATTCTGACAACATTTCCTTTTTTGTCATATTGGTAGTATTCTGACCTCATTTGTTTAACAGCATAGCTGTACAACATATACACGTATAGACAATTCCTTATAATGCTTAAATTTTACCTTGATTGAAATGACCTTTCATGACCTCTTGTTTTATTTAGATTCTTTTTACTGAATATTTCTTTTGGACGTTAAACTGTTATGATGAGTTCGGTAGTTTCTTTTGAATGACAGCTCCTCAGTGTATTTATGTCAAGTATAAATTAACATAACTATACGTTAATGATAAAAAAATGAGCTCAGCTTCCTGTCGCGTGACCATATTAATACGAATATTTGGCGTATTGTTGTGGTTATTTTTCGGGCAATTTGTCTCCATATTTTTGCTTATTTCTGTAAAGTTGATAACAGAATAACAACATCAGTCCTTTAATGTCAGTTGGGCATCCGTAGGCGGGTACTTAAGGTCGTTGACTTAAAACCATTTGCCTCCAGTCGCTGTAAGTGCGAATCCCGACAGCTTACGGAACGTCGGTAATAATACTCAGGTGCCCGCTGGTGTCTGAAATAATGCACTCAAGGGCACTCGAGGTCTCCCTCTCCCTTTCAGTAAAGCTAGAAAGCTGAAAATGGAAGATATTAGTTTTTGAAGTCATCAGTGGTTTAATACGATGGAGCTTGACTAGGCTCTGAACAATTGGCTTATCAACTGTTATTTGAGCCATGTCACGACAAAACCAACGTAATGCATTTGCGACTAGCATGGGTCCAGACCAGCCTGCGCATCCGCGCAGTCTGATCAGGATCCATGCTGTTCGCTATCAGTTCCTCTACTTGTTATAGGGTTTGTAAGCGAACAGCATGGTCCTGATCAAATTGCGCGGATGCGCAGGCTGGTCTGGATCCATGCTGGTCGCAAACCCATTATGTTGGTTTTGTCGTGACGCGGCTCATTTATTTTGATTTTCAAAGAAAATGATCATGGATAGCTCCAAAAATGAGAAAAGTCTATTCAGTTGATACAGGGTTAAAGTGACCCCAGTGAGTTTGTTTTTCTTTTTTGATATGATGGAACTGGAAGTATTTTTTCGAGATAATTGTTCCATTTGATATAGATCTAGACAAATAACTTGTGTGCAAAATTCCAGATCATTTGCTCACTCCCTTTTTACCAGAAATATTATTCTGTGAAAAATGATCCAAAATTGAAAAGCGTTGCAACGGTTTTCACTCCAATCGTGATAAAATAGCACATAAATACGATTTTCAGTTTATTATGAGTTTACATGTATTTTTTTAAACATCTTTTGCATATATCTCTGATTTAATTGCCCCAGTTAATCTATGTAAGAAATTCAAATTTTATGAATTAGGCTTTAAGATCTCAGTGGTGATCCTAACAAGTAATAACATAAGAAATAGCATTGCTTTAAAATATATATGTCTTTTCTCATTTTAGACTTTGCTGATCGTTGCTTTAATGTTTAAACTGATTATACGAAATAGCACCATGCAACACGAGAGAAACCAACTAAGTAATAAACTTTAACCTAATTATACAGAATAGAATACCATTGACCATTATTAGCCAAACTTTATTTAAGATAGAAGTAATACCCGCAAAATCGCGGCATATTTGACACTGTGCTTTAATTATCGGGAATATATGTACAATGTAGTCAAAAATGCATGTTTCTGAAAGTTGGTGATTTTCTTTCATTATATGACAGAATTCTACATAAAATTATGAAGTTTTTGTTATTTGAATTACAAATATTTCATGGGAAGACGAAATGATGTCGCTTTAGACAATTTAATTTCTTCACGTTGCCACATATATAAAACATTATCTCATTCTTTCTGACTCTTTTCGTCATTTGTTATGACAACCCAACATTTATTATCTCTGCAATTATAAACATAAAAGACATTAACAAAAATAATGAATACTTTCTTACATAATTAGTAAAATATGAAGTTAGTATGTGGATAAAATATTCTCATTAATTTGTTTATTACAAAACATGTTTATCATGACAAATACAGGGCATATACATGTACATGTAGTTAAAACTAGCATAGCATTTTATAGAATAAAAGTTTAAGATTTAAAATGAATGTATGTGACTGGCTTATTTATCCTGATTTTAAAAATAAAGTTTCAGTGCATTAAGATTGCACTAGAAATCAACGAATCTGTTTCAAGTCAAGAATAGAGGCACCTGTGTTAATTTCCGCACTTGTTATGGGTTTTGAACAGCTTTCATGTTGATTAAATATAATACTTAATTCGAAATTTCTTACTGATAATCAGTTAGAACATTACCGAAGGGTGACGGAAAGGTTCGAAATGTTGCGATTGCTCCGGGGTTACCCCAAGTTTTGTGCATTGTTTCACCCTTCAAAGCAAGCCTGTAACTTAGTCAATGTTTTTCATGTAATCTCCAACTTATCAGAATGTCTGTCTGTTTCTCTAAAACCAAATACTTGTAAATATTATTAACGTACGCAGCAAAGTAATTTTGCATGTTTATCTTCTTTTGCAGAAAAGCGGCAGACCGCGTGGTTGTCATTTCAAAGGTAAATTCTATGAGCCTCTTTCTGAAATTGAGAAAGGACAAACCGGAAATTGGTGTTATGGCACGTATTGCAATCACGAAGGAACTGTGGTACATTGGGACGATCATAAATGTACAACAACACAGACTACACCTCCTCCAACACAACCAACCGTGCCAACAGCCCCCGTTACTCAACCAATGATTACCAATCCAGCACAAACGGGCGGAATGGCTAGTTTTATGAATATGGCAGGTATGTCCGGAATGAGTGGAGTAGGCAACATGGCTGGAATGAGTGATATGGCGCGTATCGCTGCAATGATGGCCGGAAATGCTGGATCAAACTCGGGCAGTGGAACTGGTACCAGTGGAACGGGTAACTCAGGAATGGGATGTTTCCACAATGGGCAGTGGTATCGTCCTGGTGCAGATATTGAAAACTTAAGAGACTATGGACGTTGTCATGGAAGTTATTGTAGTTTCAATTC
>NW_026855010.1:0-6530 GCF_026571515.1 Ruditapes philippinarum
ATGATTTTGTTTTTGCTTTCTATTTATTTTTTGTTTTGTTCTAAAATGCAATCATATCAAATCAAAAGTGCTGAAAAAAACTTTGTTATAGAATTGTTGTATTATTTCCTCGCATATTCATAATTGTCAACAATATTTTACCTAAAGATCACATTATATTCATTATATGTGTTAAAGAATAAAGCAAAATAATAAATTACTATGCATTTTTACATACATTCTAGCTCTACTGCACAGCCTCTTAATACAGGTATATCCTACTCATTCACGAATAGGCGTCAGTGCCTGAGTCGGAGTTAAATTTTGATTAAAATTTGAGCCGTGTCATGATAAAACCAACATAATGGGTTTGCGACCATCATGGATCCAGACCAGCCTGCGCATCCGCGCTGTCTGATCAGGATCCATGCTGTTCGCTATCAGTTTCACTACTTGTTAAAGGGTTTGTAAGCGAACAGCATGGATCCTGATCAGACTGCGCGGATGCGCAGGCTGGTCTGGATCCATGCTGGTCGCAAACCCACAATGTTGGTTTTGTCGTGACGCGGCTCATATTTTGTCGTGCAACTTCTTGTATGATTTGTATCTCGACTTCAAAAGATATTTGCTTGTAACCTCACATGTCTTTGAAAGCATACGTGCATGTCATCGCCCAAGGGCCATTACTCTTAAATGTATTTTGAGCGAATAATGGCAATTTATGAAATTCCTGCTTTAAGCTCTATGTGCAATGTGAAATTTTGAAACTACTAAAGTTACTTGAAAAAAATAATACAATGTTTGTTTTTGGGATCATAATAGTTTGCAATCTTAAAAACTACGTGAGTAGAATTTATCAAACCGGACAGTATCAGGGGAAAGAAAATGTAACCCTTCTGATTAAATCAGCTCCTAAGAAAGTAGGAACTGTAACATATATAGACCTACACAGCATCAAAATTTAATGTACAGACAGCAAAATAACAAAATAATGCATATATATCGTTATGATAGACAAAACACTTGCATAATGCAAGAATTATCATCTCCAAATGTAATCAAATATTATGTGTTCCCTCTAGTCCTAAAGGCCGAATGGCAATGAGACATAAACTTAATGAACACACATTAAACTGTGGAACAGAAAAACTATTGTTGACACTTCCCCCTTTTGATACCACAGCATATCTTAAGGATCTTACACCAGCTGCCGGTACAGACCTACAGACCTAGGGTAACTGTTAACAGCTGTCACAAGGCTCGGTTCATATATAAACAGGTTCATCTTTCATAACACTATATTACACATATGAATAAGTTTAAAACTAAGCCCATTAAGCAACATTTCATATACAATGAGTCCTGACTAAGCTAATTGGGGCCTGTCGTAGCATTATTAGACGGCGCGTGCACGCGCCGTCTAGTAGATATGCATTTGTCCGTATAGCAATGGAAAAAATTTTATACTTGATTTTGTAGAATCCCTCCTTAAGGCCACCCCGGAATTAAGACCACCCCGCTATTAAGAACATTTTTTATAAGAACGGAATTTTCTGTTCTTTATGTCAATGGCTACATGATCCAGAATTAAGACCACCTCGCTTATCCACTTTTAAGACCACCACATTCAGTCCCAATTCTCTATTTTGTTCTTTATTTGACCCCACTATTGAGACCACATATTTAAAGACAACACCTGCCTAGATCTTTAATTTGTTGTTAAGTTGTTATTTTCTGCTTAAATGCTCTTAGGCATGACACTTCATTTCACAAGGTGTCAAAAACACCTTTTATTATTGGGATATTGTATGAAATAAGATGAGAAAGTAGATTTTAGAGTGTTTTAATGTTGCTTTAAGCACATTGATTTTGCTATGAATTTATTTCTTATTTGATGGGCGTATTATGTACACCATATAATAATTAATATTGAAATCAGATCAAATAGAATTTGCTATTAAATTGCTTCAGAAATGTTTTCTTCCAATCAGATGAAACATTATAACATACTTTAATATTTGTAGGTTAGGATACATTTATTCACACAAAATGACTAAAATAGAACATGGTCGTAAAGTGTGTAAGCAATAAGAATACTCACAATTAAGACAACCCCGCAATTAAGACCACTTTGGTCCAGTCCCGATGGTGGTCTTAATTGAGGGTTTTACTGTATTTTTTGTTTTTAACAAAAGCTCATTGTTTTCAAATTTTCTAATAAAAACAGCTTTTCTGATGTACAACATGTCACAACAGAGCATTAAAGGATTAAAATAAACGTTTAACTGAAGTGATAGTGTCATGTTTGAATATCACATTCTTTTTATAATTATCTTATTTTATCTACCTAATAAATAACGTGCCAATGAGCCAGTCTATAGTCGATCGTCGTTGAGACCCGCCTATAGTCTAATGACAGGCAGGGAACAAGCAGTATCACTAAAATATGCAACGGAGGACGCAGCGGAAATATTTTTGCAAAACAGGCAAAACGTGTGCGGCATGTTATTCATTTAAATTACAAAACAGATTAACTGAGTGAAAAAGTACGCTTATTTTAAAACGTATCACAAATATTTGCAATAGGTTATTTTGAAGGATTCTGTGACCGACGATTGTTCTCTTTTGCCTAGATTTTTTTTTATTACATTTAGTGGTCCCATACCTAGATTCTAGGCGAATATGCTATGTTTTGTTTATTTAAGTAGTTTAATCTTTTATGAATAAGTAAACAATATGTAACAAAGAATGTATTATATATATATATATATATATATATATATATATATATATATATCAATTTATTCATAATTATTATTTGATAGTACAGACATATTTTCGCTATTTGTAAAATAACAGAGAGTTCGTCCTCAAAATCATTCGAACATTATGCAATTCGCACCAATATTTAAAATCGACATATTCTCGGTACATATTATCTAGAAATTTATTTTAAGATTACCAATAATTTCAATTTCACTTGTTGTCTTATTTATTTTGCTTTGACCAGACGTTTCAATCTTTGTCGCAACAGACAAACATTTCAGAATTTCAGACACATACCAAGAACATGGAGAAAAAATTAATAAGTGCTTCGGATATTCAACTGTAATAGAGAACGATTTTCAATTCTGATTTTGTACATTACCTGTGACTGTTCACATCATTTGGCGGCGTCTTTGATGTGCAGCATCAACATTTAACTTGTCTATATTACATATATTAGCAATGTTTAAGCTGCATGTAGACACTAGCTTTCTACATAAACACGTCCGACTTGAATTCCCCCAAAAATAAATCAAGGTATTTTGTCTTTTTATTAACCTGTCAATTGCATACTAATTTTACGGTCAATGCAAACAATATGTTGATCTTCGATAGATTGATTGTAAATTCCGTAAGATGTATATAGTAAAATGTGATTTAATTTACTTTGGGTCTATGAAATAATTATTCTACAGCTCAATAGAGTAAACTACGAGTTTATAAGTTCTAAATGGCGTAAGTCTTGTAAGA
The DNA here is from genome assembly GCF_026571515.1 of Ruditapes philippinarum. Taxonomy (NCBI): domain Eukaryota; kingdom Metazoa; phylum Mollusca; class Bivalvia; order Venerida; family Veneridae; genus Ruditapes; species Ruditapes philippinarum. The sequence goes on from NW_026855010.1 coordinate 3,496, forward strand.
TCGAGTCCATGATTTTTTTTATTTATATTTCAACATTATTAAAGCTATGATTGTTATTTTTGTTGTTATTCGTTACATTTTAGTATGTTTTGCACTCATTTATATTCTTTGTAAATAACATTCATTGGTAAAGAATAAAAATGTAAAATCCATTCGGATAAAAATAAGCAAATTTCATTTCAATGTCTTAAATCAAAGTACAAATCGCATTTCCTAAGTTGCTTCACATCTGTGTGGACAATTTTGCAAGAATCCGTCCATTTCTATTAAAATATGCTGCAAAAATGAAGAGTAGGTCAAAACAGTTATAAGACACAGAACTCTCATTTATTAGGCTATCACTTAACGGACTGTGATTTTGCGGATGTGACGATAACCTATACATTAAGATGAGGTAACCTTCAAAACATAAGATTATTACTCTATATTGATTCTAATATGTACTATTACCCTGGGAGACATGTGTTATATTATTATGGCGTATTATTATGGTATTATTATACGTTATCACTACGAGAGCCATCATCATTTTTTTATCAGGGGCGAGAACTAGAACATTACGTTTTCTTTAGTCTATATAGATTACTCGCCCCTGGCAAATATTGCAAACAAAAGTAACAGTAACACCATGCGACGCCACATTAGGCTATACAATATAGTTAAAAGTTTACGTTTAATAATATAGAATGTTTTTTTTCAACCAAGACTTTGATAGGCGAATACTATATAAGCGGTGTAGTGGAATTATGGAAATGTAATTAAAACTATGTGTCACCGTTTATAAGTGACTATCTCAGTTTTGATGATTCCCAGCCCTGTATCTATGGGAGGGGATGTTTAAGCGTCTGAATAGCCCAGTCGGTAGAGCCACGGAGTGGTATTTCAAAGGTCCCGGGTTAAAGTCCCATTCAGGCTGCACATCATTCTCACCGTGTGACAAATGTGTCGGAGCATTATATACTATATCATAATAGTTGTCACGTTTGTATTCATCAATATTCATTCTATAATATCATCATGTAACGAACCCGTCTGAAACCAAGTCTTCTTAAAAAATACTATTTCATTTTGTTTTTCTTTCTCTCTTTTGTTTCGGTGTTTGTTTTGATTTGCTATGAAGTTTGACTTAAGACACAAACTGTATGAAAGTATTTATCATAGATAAGAGCATAAATAAAATAATAAATGAATACTTGTTTTGTATATATTGAAAAGCAAACACAAAAATTCTTCATTTCGTTTACTATGTACTTATACACTAAAAATTGCAAAAATCAGACTTTAATAACATACTCTAAATTTTCAGAATGTTCACTTATTTTTTTACCATATTAACTTTAGTACAGTTTCACGAAGGATACTGAACTCTTAAGGGTAAACTTACACAACTTGGGCTCATAGCAAAATTCAAAAAAGTTAGGTTTCGACTAAAATTACTATGTATTTCTAGTGAAAAAAAATTGCTAATTTTTTTCAATAAATGTTAACAGCTAAATTCTGAATTTTCTTTGTACTTCTTGTTTTGTCGGTTAATTTTATAGAAAGACGAGAAATACATTTTATCCTATTTTACACCCGAAACTATCATTCCCCGACGAATCCATATTTTACCAAAACAATGCACGTTTTAATCTAAAATATGTTTAATTCAACATATCATTATGCTCCACTGTTTGAAAATCATTTGTTATCAAAATATGGTTTTAAATCAATTACATTTAATTTGGAAGAAATTTGAATAAAAATCTTAATGCTATAGATCAAATACAGATTATGCTTTTTTCCAATCCATATTTATTGTGATGTAAACTAATACAACCATGCTTGTAAATTTACTGAATATGATATGTTTTAACAAAGTGGTATTGTTTTAATTTCCCTGAAATGAACAATTTGATTTCGATTATTGTTTTTTTTTTCTAGATTGCTTAAGTGTGGAAGAGTGTTTGAGAATTTCTCTACCATGTTCATTGTATCTGACGATTAAATCTTCAGCAATTTGAAAGTTTATCATTATATAAATAACACATGGGTTTGTGGGTAACAGAAAAAATATCATCCCGAGGAAAACACTGTTACCCGAGGCGTAGCCGAGGGTAACAGTATTTATACGAGGGATGATATTTTTACTGTTACCCACAAACCCATGTGTTATTTATTTTATTACCCCGAACAAATACTGTGATGAACTAAATCTAACTGTAACAAAAATAAAACAAGAGAAGCAATAACTAAACTGTCCTTACCTTGCAAGTTTTAAGTGCACTGTAGGCCTACTTGAGAAGCTGTTTTTCTTTTATTCTTTAGACAAGTGATGATATCTACCAGTCATAAACATAAAATAAGCTGTGTTTTATTCAGAAAACAAAACACTAACCCATTTATAAGGTTATGATCTGTGAAATCTGATCCTTCTGCATCCAGAATATTCTTCGCATGGTTTTTGACAAAGTGCATTTAGAAAATAACGATGATATCCTACAGATGTCTGTCCACCAACTCTATCTGTAACGTTTCACTGGTTAAAATTGTTAAATTATCCTTTGTTGCATGCTTGTTTGTCTGCATGTTTCAGTTTGACACAAAATTATTTGCATTACAATTACTTCCGTTGAAAACGGATGTTTCCTGTTGACTATTCAACAAAAAGATATTTAATACGCGAAAGGGACTCTAGGGTGCAAAGAACTAAATTTTATCAGAGTAATAGCTACTTCGGCGATGCCTTATCGTCGAAAATAAGAATGAATCGAGAAAAAAATGGCGGCCATTTTATTTCATTTTATTTAGAAAATAGACCACGTGACCAGATTTTATACTGTTAAAAATACTGTTACCTATGTAACAGTACAAAATTTGTAGTCACGTGGTACACTTGCATTAACAGTAAGAATAACTCCCAGAGGCCTATGGGAAATTAACATTACGAAAAAAGTGAGGGGTAATAACAAGAAATGATTACTTTGAATGAACCGTCTAACCGCTATTTGAGCCGCGTCACGACAAAACCAACATAGTGGGTTTGCGACCAGCAG
>NW_026855011.1:0-7969 GCF_026571515.1 Ruditapes philippinarum
TAGTTCACTTACAATACATCTAATGATGCTTCACACCAAATATGAGAATTCTTACATGTGAGGAAGTTATCCAGCTTACTTGTTGAGTGTCAATGGTTCTACTCAGCTGTTCATCTGTGTCTGAAATAATACATGGAGGGGGACCCGAGGTCTACCTCCACCAGTCATCATATGACCTATACAGTGTTGATGCGAGGTAAAACTTAACCAAAAACAAAACAAAAAAAACACCCAATGATATTGTATAAGGTGATGAAACTATTTATTTGACGTATGGAAGATCATGTATCAAACAGCATTTGCCTTACTGCTTATCAGACTTGTTTCTAGTAATTGCATCAATGCTGGAATTTGTCAGCCTAAGTGCCTTTCATGTAAAGTGAGTCGTGTGCTTAGAATGGCACCATTTTCCAATGAAATTTACACACTACTTAAAGAGAAAAGTGTCAAATAAAACTTATTAGTTATTGAAGTGCAACATGCTAGAAAAGAATGAAGTTGACATTTACTTTTTAGAAAGTCAGGTTTGTACTGATACAGAATAAAAGGATCATCTCCTAAACACATTGAATGCTGGTGATGATGTAATATGTAATGCCATCATTATAGGTCCAGCTAACCTGCACACCTGTCCTCTGTAACTAGGCTAACCTGCACACCTGTCCTCTGTAACTAGGCTAACCTGATCACCTGTCCTCTGTAACTAGGCTTACCTGATCACCTGTCCTATGTAACTAGGCTAACCTTAACACCTGTCCTCTGTAACTAGGCTAACCTGATCACCTGTCCTCTGTAACTAGGCTAACCTGCACATCTGTCCTCTGTAACTAGGCTAACCTGATCACCTGTCCTCTGTAACTAGGCTAACCTTAACACCTGTCCTCTGTAACTAGGCTAACCTGATCACCTGTCCTCTGTAACTAGGCTAACCTGCACATCTGTCCTCTGTAACTAGGCTAACCTGATCACCTGTCCTCTGTAACTAGGCTAACCTTAACACCTGTCCTCTGTAACTAGGCTAACCTGCACACCTGTCCTATGTGAACAGGCTAACCTGCACATCTGTCCTCTGTAACTAGGCTAACCTGATCACCTGTCCTCTGTTACTAGGCTAACCTGAACACCTGTCCTCTGTAACTAGGCTAACCTGCACACCTGTCCTATGTGAACAGGCTAACCTGCACATCTGTCCTCTGTAACTAGGCTAACCTGAACACCTGTCCTCTGTTACTAGGCTAACCTGCACCCTTGTCCTATGTGAACAGGCTAACCTGCACACCTGTCCTATGTGAACAGGCTAACCTGCACCCTTGTCCTATGTGAATAGGCTAACCTGCACACCTGTCCTATGTGAACAGGCTAACCCTGCACCCTTGTCCTATGTGAATAGGCTAACCTGCACACCTGTCCTATGTGAACAGGCTAACCTGCACCCTTGTCCTATGTGAATAGGCTAACCTGCACACCTGTCCTATGTGAACAGGCTAACCTGCACCCTTGTCCTATGTGAACAGGCTAACCTGCACCCTTGTCCTATGTGAACAGGCTAACTTGCACATATGTCCTGTATTACCAGGTCAACCTGCACACAGCCCATTATATAGATTAAGCATAGTAATGGTCCCTGATAATTACATATTCCTCTAAAATCGAGCCAACTATTCTTAATCTTTTCTTCTTTTATAGAAACATGTAAACAGCCATCATTGCAAGGAACATGTAGAGATTTCAAAGTAAAATGGTATTATAACTCAGAGTCAGGAATCTGTGAACGATTTTGGTATGGTGGTTGCGATGGCAACGATAACAGATTTGACAACGAAAATGACTGTAAACTGTCCTGTGTACGCAGTGTTACCCCTGTTACAGAAGAAGGTAAGTACAGTAGAACTAATACATCCCTATACAGACCAATATAGTAAAACCTGTATGTCATTACCAATTTTTGAAATGATAAGTAAACATGTGATATTTGCCGGCAAGAAATCACATAAAATAAATATGAAGGATTATATTTGAATGATTAAATGAACAAATAAGATACTGGCATTGAGTTGCAGATGTGACTGAATCCATATTCTTAGGTGCCCGTTCGTGCTTGAAAAAAAATGCACGGAGGGGCACCTGAGGTCTTCCTCCACCAGTAAAGCTGGAACGTCTCCAAATGACCTATACTGTGTAGATGTGACGTAAAACCCAAATCAAACAAAACAAACCAAAATTTAGTACTTGTTCATCCTATATGTGTACATGACTGAAACAGACAAGAAGCCCTTTCTATTTTGGTATCTTATACATGAATAGTATATAGCATATAAATGTTCTATATTAAATGAATAAAGATACTGAGAATTTGTTTCAATGAAAGGGAAACAATGTTAAATTTAAAATGTACCACCCTGAGGCTTGAACATTTTAATGGAAGAGTTATTTACCATTGGAAAATGTAAAGCTTGATCTCTTTTCACCGATTTACAGAAATATTGCTTATCACCCTTTCCCTTGCTATGAACTTTTGTATAGAATAACAAAGACAAAAGCAATGCCAAAGAGATACCATTTTTCACTATACAGTCTTATATAATTGCCCTTCCTTTAAAGACAAAAACTTCACTTTCTGCTCCATTTTTCAAAGGAAATGTGTGAAAAGTAATTTCCATTACAGAATTATAAATCCATAAAAGGTCTATCTCCAGACATTGTGATTGAGAACATTTCTATTTCTGCTGGTAAATCCTCTAAAACTTTGTAATTTGTATGCAATCAGTTATTGCATGTCTTTGAGTGATGGATTGCATGTTTTGGTTGTAACTTTCTGTGCAAGGAAAATATAATTGGTCATGTCTATTTCCTATTCTGAGAGATGGATTCTATTTTGTGGTCGATATTGAAAGGAAAAAACATTTTAATGAAAATTACACATTTTTTCACTGTGTGATGCACAAAACCAAGAGCTGTAACTCTATCCAAATTGAAAAAAAAATTGAAAATGCATACTCCTATATATTATAATTAAGAAATAATACACAGCAGTGGTCTGAGGGTCTTATAGCCAGCAAAATTCTAACAGACCGAAGTCGGTTCAATATGTCAGGGCTGTCTCCGTGTGTGACAATATCCTGTGACTTATATGTCATTCATTACATTCTGTTGTTAATTTATCCAATCTGATCACTTTTCAATGTTGTTATGTAAAATGAATTGCTTCATTTATAAAGTATACAAAAATCATTGTGAATTTAAAAATATTTTGAATTTGAAAATAACTTTAGTATTTTCATAATAGTTCTGTCATGCAAAACTTTGCATAATCTTGTGGAGCATAAAAATTTAGTTAGTCTTGCAAAATATAGAGGAAATTGTCATTATACAGTGCAGTTTACAGATTACTCTTGCAGACTTAATGTTGCTGCGTAAATTCACCAATTTTTTTTAAAGTTGAGTAATAATGAATACTGATGAATTGGCATTTTGCATATCATTTACATATTCAAAATGTTTACCCTTTCAAGTTCATTACAGTGTAAATCATTTCTCCATCAATCACATGAGCTGGTTTATCCTTCAGGTTATATAATTTTATTATGCAATAATAAATAAATCTATATATATATATATATATATATATGGCATAATCTGTTTTAAGCATTATGGTTTGTATATTATATAGCTATGAAATATGATGGTAATTTTTGACCAAATCCTATGTAATGGAACGATTTAGATGTGGGCATTTGTTTCTTCTCTTTCAAAGCAATTCTAAAGATATTTCAATGTGCCTCTCTTATCAGTGTGAGGCATTCTATGACATTCATACGTAATGCATTCATTTTTTTCAACAGTCAACTGCGTTATTTAAGAAATTTGCACATTTTAAGTTAACTTGATTGATAAATTTTCTGGTAGAATAGAAATGAACGGGTAACATTAACAAGACATGCAGTTTTTCATAGTTTAAATCATTTTATTTGATTTCTGAATTACACAATTTATATAATTATATTCGCATCAAATATATAAGGCTCCGAAACATGTACTGTTATGGCATATCCATCATTACAATCTTAAGGTTCAGAACATGGCCAAATGATGTGTTTGATTTTGGAGGTTGGGTATTTTGATTTAAGGATCACAAAGAGTTCTTTTCATCAAAGAGAAAAAATGAATCAATTTTGGAAATTATAAATTATCATGTTAGTAGCTAGGCTAGAGATATGTTAATACAAATCTTGTTCATTATAGTGTTGAATAAGTTAAGATAAAAATAATGAAAATATTTTCAGTAAAATATTGAAAATCACATATCTTACAGTTTTCTGCAAAATCTCACAGAAATCACATAATATTACTTTGCTAAATTTGTATGGAGAAACTCATGTTGCCTGATCATTCTCTAAAAAAAAATTTAATATTAAAGCAGCACGCCTCCAGATTCATGCTTATTTTCATGAAAATTTTGAAAATTTGTTTAAAAGTTGTATGTAGTGAAATAACCAAAAGGAAACAATTTACAAATTATCAATGGCACCTACAACCCCATAAAAGACGACAAAATATGCAAAAATTGCCCAATGCAGTAGAAATATAGTTATAAATACTAACAATCAGTCATTAATCGCACGTAACATATAAATTATTACTTGAATCTTGAATATTTTTACTTTTCCTAAAATCTTAGTACATTTTTCTCAAATTTGATTTTATTGAAATATTTTCGCTCATCTGGAGGCATGCAGCTTTAAGTTTAGTCATAATATTATGGCCGTTAACTACATTTGTATAAACATACTAAATATCTTCAATAGACTTGTCGGAACAGTGCAGACTAATGTGTTGGCTAATCTTGGTCAGCAATCTAGGTTGCTTTCAAGGTAGAAACAGTAAAAACTGTTGCTGCCAGCTCTGTGAAAGTTAATCATTAAAATAAATCAAAGCACTGAATGTACTGATGGGGAGGCTATGAGAGAATGTTTCAGACTTATAGTGTCTTTTCTTTTTGCTTAAAATATGCTACCAAAATAAAAAGATATGCACATTGCGCTATTTATCCTTACTGTTGTGTTCAAACATTCATATATATGGTTAATGTGGTTGACTATTCATTTTGTTAATATTCCAGACCATTTCATTGGGGTCTACATTCGGACTGTTAATCATACAAATTTTGAAAAACCTAAACTGTCAATAATAAATGACATACCAGCAAGTATGACGACTGTTCATTATCAGATAACAATAACATTTTACAACTGACGGTTCCTTATCAAAATCACAGGAACTTGAAATTCTATCAAATAACCAATATTAATTATAATATCCAAATATACCCCCTATATACTATAAAAAAACACAAACACAGGAACTTGAAATTCTATCAAATAACCAATATTAATTATAATATCCAAATATACCCCCTATATACTATAAAAAATTTTTATAGTATATAGGGGGTATATTTGGATATTATAATTAATATTGATTATTTGATAGAATTTCAAGTTCCTTTGTCAAAATATTCTAGGACTGTTCATCATAAATACTTTATGTCATTTTAATATTATTGAATGATAATAACAACTGCAAGTGATGCAACATTTTTACTGAACATAAAAATTATACACGTTTAGATGTACCATAATTGAGATCAATAAGATACTGTCTTGTGATGAGTATTAATATTCATGCTCTACGGACAGAAGGTTGTCTTCTCCAGAAGCAAATCTCAAATAAAATCACGTTTCAGAAAATTATTCCCATTTCATTACTGACGGTGTCGGATAATATTAAAGCTAAATATTTCTTGAAAAAATACATATCTGCAAAGCTTATTCAAAACTGAATCAACCTAAGTGAAAATTGATCAGGAAGTTATATCTTCTTTTTTACCGCCAACACTCAACCAACTAATGGTAGTTAATCGATAGCTTGTGTATTTTTAAACCTCACTAGCTTGAAATATATACTGCGGAAAATCTGTTGTTAACAGGGTGTGCGGTTATTACGTAGGGTTTTCCCTGTCGACCATTTCCCGCAAATAGATGAGAACATCGAAGCCGTCAGTGCTATGAATGATGTTATAAATGGCGTGTTTTGGAAGTTTTTGTTGAAACTTCTCCAATTTCCTCCAGAGGCGTGCACGTCGCGGAGAAGGCACACGGAAGGACATAGTCAAGTCATCATAAGTACCAGAGGTGATTGGTTGACCTGTCGTGACTTACTCTGGAGGTTTGGCGCTAATAGATGCCGTTTTTTGTTGTCGTCAGTCAGAAAGTTGATGCCTTGACGGTATTGTCGTCTCCTTTACCACCAAAGAACGAAGAATGGGCTTCCAGGAAGAATCTGCTTGAAAAAGACGTCCCAGATGCTATAATCTCGGACATATGGTTATTCCGGCGCCGAGTATAAATAAACTTAAAACACACTCACTTTTGTTGAAAAAAACAAAAAAACAACAACACATTTTCTGTAGTAATTTTTCAAGTGTTTGTAAAATGAATAAGAAATTCCTCTTATGCCGCCGATTATTTTTAGAACACAAACATAAAAGTTCTTTTTTTTTTTTTATTTTTCAAATAAACATTAATCACTTCAGCGCGCGCAAATATCGTTTTCAAATTAAAGTTTCGTAAGATATGTTAATGACTTCCCGATGCTCGACTGTAAGTAATTTGTATATGTATGCGGTTTTTTTTTTTTTTTTTTTTTTAAATTAAAGCTTCTTATTCTTTAATATTTTTTATGTATCTCATAATCTGTATTGAAAATTTGAATTTTATTACACATGGACTATCAAATTATGATGTATGCCCTAGAATTGAATAAACTTTCTAATTACACAATACGGGGTCATACTGATCGTTGCGTCTTTCTCTGAAATAATTATTTCTTTGTTAAAACATATTTGACCACATATTTCTGTCAATTAACTGTTCACTTTACTTCCGATTTTTGTTGTACGGAAACACATGTTTCTATTTGTGTTTTCTAATCAATTCGAATCTATAATCAGTTTAATGGGATCACCACCCGGGTAAACGACTACTAGGTACTTGGTCATGTTTTTTTACCCCAAATATTTGAATGTTTCTATTGGGATTAAAATGAGCATAGTTAAGTAAACAACTGGTTGTATAAATCCCTTACCTGTCTAATTCTAATTATGAGATCAGTGAATATATAAGACTTTCACTACAAAATATTCCTAAACAAAAGAGCACATGTTTAAATTTATTCCTATACAAATAAAAGATCAGAGTAGGGATCTGTCAATTGCCAAATATACTTTTATGTTAAAAGTTTGATTAATGAATTATGTAAGATGAAAATATAAGTATTGCTTTTTTTATTTTGCTAATGTAAAATGTAATATTGTGCTGGAATTTTGTCGGAAGGTCCTTATAGGGGTTTTGTAGTGAAATATTTTTTTTTTCGGCGATAATGGTTCAAGAATATAATGTTTCAAACTATATGCTCATCACCATCAGTGAATTTTTTTAGTTAAATGTATGCAAAATATTTACTAACAGCTATGATATAGCGGTTTATGACCGTTTTCCGCGTACAGCCTCCTGGGGGTGTACTAATAAGTTAGTTTTCCTTAGTTATCACGCAAGCATGATCCATGTCTCTGATGTAAGCGACAGTTTACAATTATTTGTCTTTAAAAAATAATTAAGGACTTTTAATGGTTTATAACAACAAAAGAACATGCATGATATTGAGAATACGGCATTGTATATACACCGGTCTCAAATATCGTCAGTAAGACCGGTGTACACAATGGAGAATACGGTGTTGGAACGTTCTAGTTAATGACCCGTCATAAACAGTTGGTCGCTGCGTAGTAATTGGGAAAATTGTTATCAAGAATAATAAAGAATATTTGCCACTGAATTAAAGCATTTACTTACAAATTTTCATTTATGCTTTTTGTTAAAAAAATATTGATAAAGTTATTATTTTGAAGGGT